>NC_070580.1:38085825-38095825 GCF_027409825.1 Scomber japonicus
AAAGGAGGGAGGAAAGAAGGAAGGAAGGAGGGAGGGAAGAAAAGAGGAATGAAGTAAGGAGAGAAGGAAGGGAGGAAGGCTGGAAGGAAGTGAGGAAAGAAGGAAGGGAGAAGTAAGGAGGGAGGGAGGAAAATAGGAATGAAGTAAGGAGAGAAGGAAGGAAGGAAAGGAGGAATGCTGGAAGGAAGGAAGGAGGGAAGGAAGGAATGAAGGAGTAAGGAGTGAGGGAGGGAGGAAAAGAGGAATGAAGTAAGGAGAGAAGGAAGGGAGGAAGGAAAAGAAGAGGCTGGAAGGAAGAAAGTGAGGAAAGGAGGAAGGAAGGAGTAAGGAGGGAGGGAGGAAAGGAGGAAGGCTGGAAGGAATGAAGTGAGGAAGGAAGGAAGAAATGAGGAAGGAAGGAAGGAAGTTATTATTGGACTGGTCTGAGCCTGATGGATCTCTTGCATGTTAGTATGGTTAGGGTTAGTGAGGAAGGAAGGAAGTGAGGAAGGAAGGAGGAAGGAAGGATGGAGGAAAAGAGAAATGAAGGAAGGGAGGAAGGAAAGGAAGAAGGCTGGAAGGAAGAAAGTGAGGAAGGAAGGAAAGGAGTAAGGAGGGAGGGAGAGAAGGAAGGAAGGAAGGAGGGAGGGAGGAAAAGAGGAATGAAGGAGAGAAGGAAGGGAGGAAGGCTGGAAGGAAGTGAGGAAAGAAGGAAGGGAGGAGTAAGGAGGGAGGGAGGAAAATAGGAATGAAGTAAGGAGAGAAGGAAGGACGGAAGGAAGGAAAGGAGGAATGCTGGAAGGAAGGAAGTGAGGGAGGAAGGAAGGAGGGAAGGAAGGAATGAAGGAGTGAGGGAGGGAGGAAAAGAGGAATGAAGTAAGGAGAGAAGGACGGCTGGAAGGAAGGAAAGAAGGAAGTGAGGGAGGAAGGAAGGAAAAGAGGATGGAAGGAAGGGAGGAAGGAAATGAGTAAGGAGGGAGGAAAAGAGGAAGGAAGTACGGAGAGAAGGAAGGAAGGAAAAACCAGGAGACATGTTTAAGTATCTACTCATATAAACTAACATATACATGTTGTTTTCTAGTTGTCAGCTCGTCTCTGCTCTGTTGTTTCTCCTGAGGTCTTCTTTCCTTTCATATCCTCGTCTGATCTCATCATTGATCTCTTTGATTTCCTGAACGCTGTGCATTGATTTAACACACACACACACACACACACACACACACACACACACACACACACACACACACACACAAACACACACAAACACATTAAACATGATTCATGGAATTCATTCCTTCCTTCTCTCCTCCCTCCCTTCCTCTTTTCCTCCATTCCTCCTTACTACTTTCCTTCCTTCTTTCCTTCGTTCCTCATTCCTTCCTTCCTTCCTCATTCCTTCCTTCCTTCCTCATTCCTTCCTTCCTTCTTTCCTCCCTTCCTCTTTTCCTCCATCCCTCCTCTCCTCTCCTTCCTTCCTTCCTCTTTTCCTCCATCCCTCCTCTCCTCTCCTCTCCTCTCCTTCCTTCCTTCCTTCCCTCCTTTCCTTTCCTTTCTCCCTTCCTTCCTTCCTTCTGTCTTTCCTTCCTTGGCCTGAGGAACAGGAGGGTTGATGTAATATTTAGGAGACATGGTTGATATGAACAAACATAAACAAACATATAGACGTTCATACATTAAACATGACTCATGGAGTTCACTGAGAACTCTGCAGCTCTGTCCCATCGGGACGAGACACGCTCGGACCGCTTTTCATGTTCCTACGTTCAGATCTGTGGCTGCTCGACGTCTGGAGATGTAAAGATTACATCGTCTTCATTCATCTTATTTAATTCAGCTTCTTCTTTTTTCTTTCATGATGAACAGAACAGATTGATTCTCAGCAGCCTGAACAGAGATCAACGTGACATCTTCATTTCCTCAGGGAGGGAGGGAGGGAGGAAGGAAGGAAGGAAGTGTTATATTCTTGTGTGGTGTAAGAATAACGAGTCTCACTCGGTTTCAGTCTTGTATGAAAAAGTAGCTGCCGTTTACTTCACTGTGCCATTTACTCTGACAACGCAAACACACACACGTAAACTCCTCAACCCTGACGTAAAACGTCGTAAACCAGAATAGTGTTTTACTCATACATAACATTTCCCCCCCCCCTTTCAAAACTCAACACAGCCGAGTAACAGTAGAACAGTCCCTCACAGAACACGAGAAGACATTGACAGCTTATGTATGAAACGTAGTAACAAAGTCTTTGAAGCGTGGGGGCCGGGCCCGGTCCCGCTGTGGCCTGCCCTCTGCCACCATGGGATGAGGCCCTATGACTGGACCTGGTGGAGGCTGAGGAGGGTGCATGCCTGGTGGGCGTTCAGGAGGAGGCTGAGGAACAGGGATGACAGGCAAGGGCTGCGCGGCTGGTGGCTGCAGTGGGTACCCAGGTGGCATAACGGCCCCTGGCAATACGGGTCTCGGAGGTCTCCAAACCGTTACATCCATGTCCAACACACTAGCAGCTGGTAGTATTGTAGGTGTGGGCGTGGCTGGCCCCGAAGGAACAGGTACTTTGCGCAGTCGGCTGGCGTGCCAGCGGGAGCCGTCACTCAGCATGAAGGTGGCTGGCCCTAGCTGACGTGTCACCTGAAGGGGCTGAGACCAGAAAGATGCCATCTTGTTGCACCGCTGGGGCCTACGGGCCCGGACCCAGTCCAACACCTGGATAGCAGTGCTCTTGACTCTGTGTTTCTTATCAAAACGTTGCTTCATCACCCGCTGCTTTTCCCTCACCACTGCTTGAGTGGCATCTCGGGTGTTGAGTGTTTCAGGTGACACTGCATCTCTGGGCCTGAGTCTGCCCAGTGGCAAGTCCATCTCGCGTCCCAACATGAGGGATGCCGGAGAAGCCTGCGTTGTTGCATGTTGGCTCGCTCTGTAGTGCAAGAGTGTTTGATTGAGCGCAGCCTGAAATGTGCATCCCTGGAACAGATGTGCTCGGATTCCATTTTTCAGGCTTTGGTTGAAACGTTCGACTCCCCCGTTGGCCTGGGGGTGAA
This sequence comes from Scomber japonicus, assembly GCF_027409825.1. Classification (NCBI taxonomy): domain Eukaryota; kingdom Metazoa; phylum Chordata; class Actinopteri; order Scombriformes; family Scombridae; genus Scomber; species Scomber japonicus. The sequence continues at coordinate 38,088,846 of NC_070580.1, forward strand.
AGTATGCTGTGCGGATGTGCTTAATCCCTTTCCCACTGAGAAAGTCTGAGAATTGCGCTGCCACAAACTGGGGTCCATTATCTGTGGTTATAGTGAGTGGCAAGCCCCATCGTGCAAACAGGCCGTCCAAAATGTCGATGATGACGTGAGTTGTGACTGTACCTGCTGGGATCACCTCGGGCCATTTTGAGTGAAGGTCATATGCCACCACTAGAAACCGTTGGTGGTGCGGAACCCCTCGGCCGTGGATTTCACCACAGATGTCCAACTGTAGATGCTCCCATGGGTGGGACGGCCACAGGATAGGCTGCAGGGGCGTCGCAGGCGGTGGCCCACATTTTCCACTGAGGAGGCATGGCTCACAGTCTTTGACCATGGTCTCGATGTCACGGTCGATACCTGGCCACCACACCAGGTCACGGCATCGTTGCTTGACCCTGACTATCCCCAAGTGACCTTCGTGTGCCATTACCATGACACGCGCACGTAGGCTACTTGGGACCACAGTGCAGAGGCCCCTGGAGACACAGACGTCGCCCCAGCATGAGAGTTCGTGTCGCACCCTAGCGAATGGAGCAAGATTCTCAGGCACCTGTGGAGGCCACCCAGTCCGTATGTAGGTGCGCAGGGTAGACAGCAGTGGGTCCTGTTCCGATTCCTGCCGTAGCTCCTCCAATGACACCACTGTTTGCAGGGGCCCGTGCAACAGCTGGATGATCTCGGGCTCTTCCTCGACAGCGGTAGGAGAAACGGTTGGAGTCGGGGTGTCGATAGACCGAGAGAGGAGGTCTGCGACCACGTTGTCACTACCTGGAGTGAACTTGAGCTGGTAGTCATACTGCCTGAGCCGCTCCCCCCACCTGTGCAGACGGAGGGGCCTGTGTCCACTGCCTGAGGCAGATAGCAGAGTAGTGAGTGCCTGGTGGTCCGTACGGAGGGTGAATTGGCGGCCGTACAGATAAAGGTGCCATCTCTCACACGCCCAGACACAAGCTAGTGCTTCACGTTCACCGACTGAATACCTCTGTTCAGTGGGGTTCAGGGCCCTGGAGGCAAAGGCAACTGGCCGCTCGACGCCGTTCTGCGTCTGCGAGAGGACAGCCCCCACCGCTCCAGCTGAGGCATCACAGGTGACAAGGGTGGGGCTGGATGTGTCAAAATGGGCCAAGATGGGGGGTGTGGTGAGCTGAGCCTTTAGTGAGCTGAATGCCTCTGAGCAAGCTGCAGTCCAATTCCACGGCTCCTCCTTTTTGAGGAGGTGGCGAAGGGGAGCGGTGGTCTGGGAATAATGGGGCAGAAACCGGAGGTAGTATGCCGTCATGCCTAGAAACGAGGCCACCTGGGAAGCTGAGGTGGGCTCGGGGATACGATGTATGGCATCAACGTTTGACAGGAGAGGTGTGATGCCCTTAGCTGACAGGCGAAATCCCACAAAGTCAATGGTGGCAGCAGCAAAGGAGCATTTCTCACCGTTCAGGGTCAGATTGTTCTTCTGGAGAGCTGTAAACACCCTGTTGAGCCGCTCATCGTGAGTTTGCATGTCTGGGGCATGGACCACAATGTCATCTAAGTACACAGCAACCCCAGGGATGCCAGCAAAGATTGTGGCCATAATCTTTTGGAAACAGCTGGGGGCAGAGTTAAGCCCAAATGGCATCCGGGTGTACCGGAACACCCCGGCATGTGTGACGAAAGCTGTCAGGTCCCTGCTGGCTGGGTGAAGGGGCACCTGAAGATAACCCTGCCGCAGGTCGAGCTTTGTGAACACTGTGGAGCCATAGAAGAGAGTGGTCAGCTCCTCTGAGGTGGGTAGGGGATACCGATCTGGAATAATGGCCTTGTTGACACGTCGTAGGTCCACACAGGGTCTCAGCCCCCCTGTTTTTTTCTTTGCTAGTACAAGGTTCGAAATCCAGGGGGCAGCATCAACTGGCTCGATAATGCCTGCCTCCAACAGTAGCTTCAGCTCCTTTGTGACCTCGTCCCTCAACGCGAGAGGAGTCCGGCGCAGGGGCTGTATGACCGGGGGCACCTCTGTGTTCACGAGGGGTCTGTGTGTAAAAGCCGTGAGGCAGCCCAGTCCATCAAACAGAGCTGGCCATTTCTGCCCCCAGGTGGAGGTGACGTGGTGAATGGGTGAGCCGTTGTTGTCATGCAATGAGAACCCTAAGGCTGTAAACAGGTCAAAACCCAGAAGATTGGCACCCCGCCTTGCAATATGAAACGGAAACGTAGGGATGTGTTTGGATCCGTACCGGACCTGTACCCGGAGGACACCCACGATCCCAATCCTTGAGCTGTCATATCCGAGCAAAGGGGTGGAGGGTCGCTGCAGTGGCATGCGTGCAAAAAACTTCCGGTAAGTGCTGCGATTGAGGAGAGATGCAGCCGCCCCTGTGTCCACCAGTAAGGGAAGGCTCACATTTTCAAGCTGCACCGTGCATGTCTTAAAAGTCACATGGTTGATAGAGACGGTTCTGATCTCTGCACGGTCGCTGTAAGATGACGAGGGTCTGGGCTGTGATGAGTGGGCCGCAGGAGCAGACCTACAAACCTTGGCAAAATGATTGGCTTTCAAACAGTTCTTGCATATCAGACCTCGGGCTGGGCAGTTTGGAGCCCGTGTCTTATGTGAGCTGGATCCACAGTTATTGCAAGTCACTGAGTTATGGCTGTTTCCCTGCCTGCGGTTGAGCTGCACTGGAAAACACTCATCTGACTCATGGCTGTTTTGATCCTCTTGGTTTGCCATAGGTTGGAGCTGTTGTGTGATAGAGCCCGTGTGGATGGGGGCGGGGCGAGGGCTGTCAATCAACGCGGTGGAGCACTGTAGCGCAGATTCCACCTGTATGGCTTTGGCCAGGGCATCATCTAGAGTCAAGTCATCTGGCTCCAAGAGCAGTTTCTCCCTGATTTTGTCACACAAAGTGCCCTCAATAAGCTGGTCACGAATGATCTGATCCTGAAGCACACCGTAGTTACAGGCACGCGCCAGGTCCCGCAGGTCCGTGACATAACTCAGGATGGACTCACCGGGCCGTTGAAGCCGCTTACGTAGTCTGTACCGCCGGAGGATCACCCGCTGTTTACCGGCAAAGTGGTTCGTGAGGATAGCGACAGCTTCCTCGTAGGTCTCCGCGTAGCCGAGGGCTCTGAATATCCTCTGGCCCTCCGTACCGAGACAATGACGGAGCATCGCCACTTTCCTCTTGTCCGGGATGTCGTCCAAAGCCATGGCCTCGAGGTATACACTGAAATCCTCCAGCCATCCGGACCACGGTACCGGCGGTTCGCCAGGGACAGACAAAAACGGCGCCGGTGGAGGTAAGGAAAACTCAGCCATCTTCGTCGCCAAATGTTATATTCTTGTGTGGTGTAAGAATAACGAGTCTCACTCGGTTTCAGTCTTGTATGAAAAAGTAGCTGCCGTTTACTTCACTGTGCCATTTACTCTGACAACGCAAACACACACACGTAAACTCCTCAACCCTGACGTAAAACGTCGTAAACCAGAATAGTGTTTTACTCATACATAACAGGAAGGACAGGAGGAAAGAGAGAGAGGAGGGAGGGAGGAAGGAAGGAAGGAAGGACAGAGAAAATAAGGAAGGAAGGAATGTAGGTGGGAGGGAGGGAGGAAGGAAGGAAGGACAGAGAAAATAAGGAAGGAAGGAATGTAGGTGGGAGGGAGGGAGGAAGGAAGGAAGGACAGGAGGAAAGAGAGGAAGGAAAGAAAGAGAGGAGGGAGGGAGGAAGGAAGGAAGGACAGAGAAAATAAGGAAGGAAGGAATGTAGGTGGGAGGGAGGGAGGAAGGAAGGAAGGACAGAGAAAATAAGGAAGGAAGGAATGTAGGTGGGAGGGAGGGAGGAAGGAAGGAAGGACAGGAGGAAAGAGAGGAAGGAAAGAAAGAGAGGAGGGAGGGAGGAAGGAAGGAAGGACAGGAGGAAAGAGAGGAAGGAAAGAAAGAGAGGAGGGAGGGAGGAAGGAAGGACAGAGAAAATAAGGAAGGAAGGAATGTAGGTGGGAGGGAGGGAGGAAGGAAGGAAGGGCAGGAGGAAAGAGAGGAAGGAAAGAAAGAGAGGAGGGAGGGAGGAAGGAAGGAAAGGAGGGAGGAAAGGAAGGGAGGAAGGATGGAGGAAATAAGGAAGAAGGAAGGAAAGGAGGGAGGATGGATGGAAGGTAGGAAGAAAGGGGGGTGGAGGAAGGAAAGAAGGAAGGTAGGGAGGAAGGAAGGAAAGGATCAACGTGACATCTTCATTTCCTCAGTGTGTTTCTCATCACCCTCCATCGCTCTCCTCCTTCTCTCTCTCTCTAACCCTGCTCTCCTCCTTCTCTCTCTCTAACCCTGCTCTCCTCCTTCTCTCTCTAACCCTGCTCTCCTCCTTCTCTCTCTCTAACCCTAACCCTGCTCTCCTCCTTCTCTCTCTCTAACCCTGCTCTCCTCCTTCTCTCTCTCTAACCCTAACCCTGCTCTCCTCCTTCTCTCTCTCTAACCCTGCTCTCCTCCTTCTCTCTCTCTCTAACCCTAACCCTGCTCTCCTCCTTCTCTCTCTCTAACCCTGCTCTCCTCTTTCTCTCTCTCTAACCCTAACCCTGCTCTCCTCCTTCTCTCTCTCTAACCCTGCTCTCCTCTTTCTCTCTCTCTAACCCTGCTCTCCTCCTTCTCTCTCTCTAATCCTAACCCTGCTCTCCTCCTTCTCTCTCTCTAACCCTGCTCTCCTCTTTCTCTCTCTCTAACCCTGCTCTCCTCCTTCTCTCTCTCTCTAACCCTAACCCTGCTCTCCTCCTTCTCTCTCTCTAACCCTGCTCTCCTCTTTCTCTCTCTCTAACCCTGCTCTCCTCCTTCTCTCTCTCTCTAACCCTAACCCTGCTCTCCTCCTTCTCTCTCTCTAACCCTGCTCTCCTCTTTCTCTCTCTCTAACCCTGCTCTCCTCCTTCTCTCTCTCTAACCCTAACCCTGCTCTCCTCCTTCTCTCTCTCTAACCCTGCTCTCCTCTTTCTCTCTCTCTAACCCTGCTCTCCTCCTTCTCTCTCTCTAATCCTAACCCTGCTCTCCTCCTTCTCTCTCTCTAACCCTGCTCTCCTCTTTCTCTCTCTCTAACCCTGCTCTCCTCCTCCTCTCTCTAACCCTAACCCTGCTCTCCTTCCTCCTTTCCTTTCTCCCTTCCTCCCTCCCTTCCTTCCTTCCTTCCTTCCTTCCTTCCTTCCTTCCTCCCTTCCTTCCTTTCTCCCTTTCTTCCTTCCTTCCTTCCTTATCACAGGTACAAACCCAGAATAAGTAGACAGAGTGTCCTAAAGGGCAGCTTTGCATTTCAAAAACACACACGCAACCCTTCAGACACACAAAAACACACACACAAAAACACACACGCAGCCCTGCAGACACACACACACACACACACACACGCAGCCCTGCAGACACACACACACACACATCCAGCGTGTACACATGCAAACAGAGCTCTGCTGTATTTGCATGACTGGAGATTGCATGTGATTATTTGGACTTTTGACAACAAGCTGCATTATTTATGGAGCCACCGGGTTCTGCATTCATCTGGAGAGCCCGGCTTTGTGCCTCCAGCAGCAGCAGCAGGAGGAGCGGGAGGAGTGGGCTGAGTGGGCTGAGTGGAGAGAGCTGAATGTGCTGATGTGTTAAACTGAAAACACTCCTCACGCTCTCTTTGATGCTGTCATGTCGCTGGGCTTTCTGAAGGAGAGAGTGTTTCTCAGCAGCACGATAAAAGCTCCTCTTGTACTTGTTTTAAATAACCATTACTGTCTCATCCTCTCACTCGCTGCTGCTGTTGTTGCCTTGTTTAATTATTAGTGGAGCTGCGATGTGCTATCTGGAAGCTGACTGGTGTTCATGTAGGAAGCTGCTCTGTGTGTCTGTGTGTGTCTTTGTGTGAGATTACATTGTTAGACATGAGATAGAAACACACAGAATGGCCTGCAGTGCTTTCCCCCTGGAGCACTGCAGCTTTCCTGCTCAAAGGCTCTTTACTCATGTTGCCTGGAACTGTGGATTTAAACCCAGCTACCCCTCAGGCCCCCACCTCCACCACCCCCACCCCTCCGGCCCCCCCACCCCTCCAGCCCCCCCCCTCGCTCTCAGCTGGAGAGCTCCCAGTTGACACCAGACTCCAGCCAGCAGCTGATTTTCATTCAGACTCTCTTCAACCTGCTCTCCCCTCGGCCTGTCAGTATGGTGATAACAGCAAGGAAGGGAGGGAGGGAAGAAGGAAGGGAGGATGGGAGGATGGGAGGAAAGAAGGAAGGAAGGAAGGGAGGATGGGAGGAAGGAAGGAAGGGAGGATGGGAGGATGGGAGGAAGGAATGAAGGAAGGAAGGAAGGAAGGAAGGAAGGGAGGGAGGGAAGGAAGGAATGAGGATGCAAGGAAAAGAGTAAGGAGGGAGGAAGGAAGTATGAATGGGGGGGGCAAAGAAAGAGCGACTCACTATGGTGATTTCTAATCTTCATGTATTTTAATTGCAGAATGGGGCATTTGAAACTCCTCACAGACCATGTTTAGTTTTTTTGTTTTTTTTTACCATCACTAGTCTCATTTCAACCCACCCAGCTCTCACCGTGTGGTTATATTATATATTGTAAAGTGAATTCACATGAATGTTAATTAATATTCCACTTCCTGCCTGGTGCTGTATGTCCTGTCTGCTGGTTAGATAGCAGGGACAGAGTTTCCTTCCTTCCTCCCTTCCTCCCTTCCTCCCTTCCTCCCTTCCATCCTTCCTTACTCCCTCCCTCCCTTCCTTCCTTCTTCCTCCTTTCCTTCTTCCCTCCCTTCCTCCATCCTTCCTTACTCCCTCCCTTCCTTCCTTCTTCCTTCTTCCTCCCTTCCTTCCTTCCTTGACTCGAGGACAGGGTTAAATGTAGAAGAAGATAAGACAGTAGTATTATAAGTATGGTATGTGTATCTGAAGCCTGTCTACAATCAGTTTTGAGTAAAGAACCAAA
>NC_070580.1:38098474-38103474 GCF_027409825.1 Scomber japonicus
TAATCGAGTAAAATAAATGAGCAGCTTTGAAATGGAGACGGTCATTTAACTGTTGCAACCCATTACCAAAATTACAGTGTGCTCGTCTACAAGTCAAAGCCTCAAAGCCCCCCTGCCCCCCCCCCAACAACCCTAACCCCCCCCCCCCCCCCCCCGCCCCCCGTTGGGCATGAAATGAAATGTCTGCTGACCTGAACAACAAACACCATCCACTGGTTTTAGTCTGAGAAAAACAAAAATCCATTTATCTTTAATGTCTCTTTAAACCCTCCTGTTGGTCCTCGGGTCAAGGAAGGAAGAGAGGAAGGAAGGAAGGAGGAGGGAAGGACGGAAGGAAGGAAGGAAGGAAGGAAGGAAGGAAGGGAGGGAGGGAGGGAAGGAAGGAAAGGAGTAAGGAGAGAGGGACGGAGGAAAGACAGGAGGAAGGAAGGAATGGAGGAAAGGAGGAAGGAAGGTAAGGAGGGAAGGAAGGAAGGAAAGAAAGGGGTAAGGAGTAGGGAGGGAGGGAGGGAGGAAAGAAGGAAGGAAGGAATGGAGGAAAGGAGGAAGGAATGAGGAAGGAAGGAAGGAAGGAAGGAGGGAAAAGAAAGGAGTAGGGAGGGAGGGAAGGAGTAAAGAGTAGGGACAGAGCGAAGGAAAGAAGGACAGAAGGAAGGAAGGGAAGGAAGAAAGGGATAGGAGTAAGGAGGGAGGAAGGAAGGAAGGAAGGAGGGAAAAGAAAGGAGTAAGGAGGAAGGAAGGAAGTGAGGAAAAGAGGTAGGAAGGAGGAGGAGGGAGCAAAGAAAAGAGGGAAGGAGGGGGAAGAAATTGAAGAAAATTAAAGAAAGAGGGGAGGAAGGAAGGAAGGAAAGGAAGAGGGAAGGAAGGAGGAAGGAACCAGTCAAAAGAGAGATGGGGTCAGTTTGACCCGGGAGGACGACAGGAGGGTTAAATTGAAGAAGGAAAGGAAAGGAGTAAGGAGGGAGGGAGGGAGGAAGGAAATGAAGTGGGAAAAAAAGGATAGGAAGGAAGGAGGAAGGAGGAAGGTAAGGAGGAGGAAGGAAGGAAGGAAGGAAGGAAGGAAGAAGGGAAGGAGTAAGAGAGGAGGGAGGGAGGACGAAGGAAGAAGGGACAGGATGAAGGAGGAATTGAGGAAAGGAGAAGGAGAAAGGAGGAGAAAGGAGGAAGGATGAGGAAGGATGAGGAAAAGAGGAAGGAAGGAAGTGAGGAAAGAAGTGTGGAAGGAGGAGGGGAGCAAGAAGAGGGAAGGAGGGAGAAGAAGAAGGACAAAAAAAGAAAGAGGGAGGAAGGAAGAAAGGGAAGAAGGAAGGAAGGGAGGAAGGAACAGTCAAAGAGAGATGGGGTCAGTTTGACCCGGGAGGACGACAGGACGGTTAATTGAAATAACTTCCTGTTTCAGTTTTAACATCACGTCTCTGCATCTAAGATATTAAAGAGATATAGATTTGGAGGACTAGCGTTTAATAGGTTTGTATAAATTGTTGTTTAAAAGTGTTTAAATGAAGAATTGTTGGATCAGCCTGATGAAGAAGGAAAGAAAGGAAGCAGAGAAACGTGTGAGACAAAAGAAAAAAAAAACAAAGGCGGAGACAAACGAGAGCTGACGTGTTTGAGTGAAGCTGACTGCTGATGAGAGAGACGCTGACAGAGAGGGACAGAAAGCACCGAACGATGTGACGCCTGAAAGAGAAACGACAGAAGAATCTGCTGGAAGAAAGTGAAAGACGAGAGAGAGGAGAGAGAGAGAGAGAGAGAGACAGAGACAGAGAGAGACAGACAGAGAGAGACAGAGAGAGGGAGGGAGAGTGAGGACCAGAGGACAAAGACAGACAGAGAGAGACAGGAGAGAAGAGAGGAGAGGAGAAGAGAGAGAGGAGAGAGACGAGAGAGAGAGACGAGAGAGAGGAGAGCAGAGAGAGAGAGAGAGACGAGAGAGAGAGGAGAGAGAGAGAGAGAGAGACGAGAGAGAGAGAGAGAGAGCAGAGAGGAGAGAGAGAGAGAGAGAGAGAGAGAGAGGAGAGAGAGAGAGAGAGAGAGAGCGAGAGAGAGAGAGGAGAGAGGAGGAGAGAGAGAGACGAGAGAGAGACAGAGAAGAGCAGAGAGAGGAGAGAGACGGAGAGTGGGAGACGGACGAGAGAGAGAGAGACCAGAGAGAAGGAGGGAGAGAGAGAGAAGAGAGAGAGAGAGAGAGACAGAGACAGAGAGAGAGAGAGAGAGAGCTGGCCTTCCTCCTCCTGACTGTGAATGATCTACGACGCTCCTTCATCAAACATCAGTCCTCTCCTCCCGTCAGCTTGTCTCTCTCTCTGAGGGACAAAGACTCAAACCTTCACTTTCACTTTCATCACCTGTCTGACTTCAGCTCTGCTCAGCTTGGTTTTGGAAAAACTTTAGTGTCACCACAGTTTTTTTTTAAAGTCTAGAGTGGTATTAACATTAACAGCTGAATATGCAATTAATTATCAGAGCAGCAGAGGGTTTCAGCTTGTTTCTGCAAATACCTGAGGCCACTTTTAAACACTAAAACAGGTAAATATCCTCCTACTGTGACATTTTTCTTCACACCTCCAGCTTCTATATTAATATTCTGAGTCTCTACTGGAATAAAAACTCCTTATTATCTTCTACCTGGTCCTTTATGCAGCCGCTCAGTTCAGCCTCTGTCTATTAACAGGCTGTTTTAGCTCCTGTCTCTTTAAGACCCCCCCCCGCCCCTCCTGATGAGCCCACTCTGCTCTGATTGGTCGGCTTCAGGAAGCTTCTACATAAACTACCACCTTAGCAACCACGGAACACAGACCTTAGCAACCACCTTAGCAACCACGGAACACAGCCCTTAGAAACCACCTTAGCAACGACGGAACACAGTCCTTAGCAACCACCTTAGCAACCACGGAACACAGCCCTTAGAAACCACCTTAGCAACCACGGAACACAGCCCTTAGAAACCACCTTAGCAACCACGGAACACAGTCCTTAGCAACCACCTTAGCAACCACGAAACACAGCCCTTAGAAACCACCTTAGCAACAGCCTTAGATTAATAACGACCTAAGTAAGTAACAAACTCACGAAGTAACGGACTAAGTAAGTGACTAAATAACGAAATAACAAACTAAGTAACGAAGTAGGGAACTAAGTAAGTAACAAACTAACTGAGTCACGATCTAATTAGGTAAGTAACAAACTTCTTTCTCACATCTGAGATATGAGAGTGGAGACACCTTAGCAACCGCCTTAGCAACCGCCTCAGCAACCACCTCAGCAACCACCTTAGCAACCGCCTTTGCAACCGCCATAGTTAAGTAAGTATCAAACTAAGTAATGAAGTAAGTTACATGTTGGAGCTACACTGCCTGCTATATATGAGAGTGAATGTAGCAGCCAATAACGTAATAACATTTCTAAACCAATAACATAACTTTTTGCCAATAAGACCCCCCCACCCACCCACCCAGAGTCTCACCCACACTGGTTCCCTCTCTATACCCTCGATCCATCCAACTGGCACCCTGATCCTCACCTCATCCCTCCACCACTAACCCTTCTACCTCTGTCTCAATAAATCTTTAAACTCATATCTCATAAGTTGGCTTGGTCTTTATTAGTGAACAAGTTATTGCAGTGTTATTGTGTTTTATGTCTTTTATGTGAGGTTGTAAAATAATATGGGGGTTTCTCCAACTATTATTTTACAAATAAACCAATAAACCAATAACTATAGTAGCAGGATTTCACTTCTTATTAAAATCTATTTAATCGTTATTTGGATGCTTGTTTGATGTCAACATGTCATCACTGATCATCTTTATTTGGACATGATGTGAGGAGAGTCAACACTGATTTCTCACATTTTCAGGACTTTTACATAACACACACACAGTAGCATCTCTCTACACACACACACACACACACACACACACACACACACACACACACACAGAGGCCGAATGCTTACACAGTTCATGGACTGCGGTCATCGAGTGTTTCAGGATCAGCTGTCTGTCCGTCAGGAGACGACGACCTCGAGGAACGAAGGAACGAAACTTCAAGCAGAGTAGAAAGAAACAAAAAAAAAGAAAAGCAAAACGAAGGAATTCCTGCAGGCGAAGTCACACATCACAGAGCACAAATTCAGCTTTACTGAGACATCTACTTTCATTTGGATCCCATTGACGTCTGTCTCCATATCCATTAGCAGAGAGACACGAGGGATCGATGGTCCGATTAGAGACAGAAAGAGTCCTGAAAATGTGTCCTGAGGGGCCGAAACCTTCACTGACGGTTAATATACTAAATAATAAAATCAGCACGTTGCTTATAAGAGAATAGAGATTCAGTTCACTGGATTCTTACTTTTGTGTTTCTGAGGATAAAAAGGTATTTCTGTCCTTTTAAGAGACATAATCAGGTAATTTTTAATGGTGTTTTTAGTCTCATGCAATACTTTTTACAGGGCCATGCAGTATTTTTGTATTTCTTTGTAGTATTTTTGGTTTTTTGCAATATTCTTGTCTTTCTTTTTTTTAAATTTATATCCATTGTCCCCATATCCTCATATGGGGACAATGGGTCTATTTTTTTTTTTTGGCATTGTTTAATTTGTATGTGTTTTTAGGGTGTCACTGACTGCTTTAAAAGGCAGCTATAAATAAAATGCATTATTATTATTGTTGTTGTCACACATTGTCACATACTGGGTCAAACTAGGCCTTGAGGTTATTTTAAGGCTGCACCAAATCTTGACTGAGGTACATTATCTCTCCCCTTGAGACAGTAGTAGACAGTAGGCCTGCTCCTTTTTGGGGACAACAGGAAGTACCCTGATAGTGTTGCTATGGCAGCCGAGGTCAGAGATGTGTGTGCCTGTTTCTGTCTCAACAGAGTAACAGTAATCAGAGGATGGAGGACAGAGGCGCCGAGCTGTGTTTCATGCTTTAGATGCTTTAGCTCTGACCATATTTGGGCGTGACTCTACTATGGCTTTATCTGTGTGGTTT
>NC_070580.1:38108474-38125974 GCF_027409825.1 Scomber japonicus
CTTCGTTCCTTCCTCATTTCCTTCTTTCCCCAATTCCTTCCTTCCTCTTTCCTCCCTTCCTTCGTCCCTTCCTAAAAGAAAACCAGGAAACTCTCAGAGCTCGAGTCTGCAGGAGAAACTTTATCCAAACCACCGGATGGCGATTACCAGAGAGGAAAGAGAAGAAGTGAAACAGCGTCTGAACTGAGCTGAACTGTAAACTCCTGAGTTTACTAAATTATTTATTTGTGTACATAATGATCTTATTCTTCATTCACTTCGTGCTCCCATTTGTATTCTCGTGTGTTTTCAAAATGACGACGGACGTGGAACTTAACTCATTTATTTTTCATGATACAAGGTGTAAGTTATAGAGCGGAGCTGTCCGTGGTGCTGAATCTAAAAGGCCAGAATTAACTCTGACCTCTCGGTGAGGGTTTCAGGGTGATGTGACAAGGAAGGAAGGAAGGAAGGAAGGAAGGAAGGAAGAGAAGACAGGAGTGACGGAAGGAATGAAGGAAGGAAGGAAGGAAGGAAAAGAAGGAAGAGAAGACAGGAGTGAAAGACGGAAGAAAGGAAGGAAGGAAAAGAAGGAAGAGAAGACAGGAGTGAAAGACAGAAGGAAGGAAGGAAGGGAAGAAGGAAGGAAAGACAGAAGGAAGGAAGGAAGGAAGGAAGGAAAGAAGGAAGGAATAAAGGAAGGAAGGACAGATGGAAGGAAAGAATTCATTTATTATTTATGATACAAGGTGTAAGTTATAGAGCGGAGCTGTCCGTGGTGCTAAATCTAAAAGGCCAGAATTAACTCTGACCTCTCGGTGAGGGTTTCAGGGTGATGTGACAAGGAAGGAAGGAAGGAAGGAAGGAAGGAAGAATTAACTCTGACCTCTCGGTGAGGGTTTCAGGGTGATGTGAGACACTGAGCCGCCCGTATAGATGGAAAGATATTAAAGGCAGAGGTGGGCCACATACTGTCCAATTTAATTTCCTTCCTTCCTCCCTCATTTCCTCATTTCCTTCTTTCCCCAATTCCTTCCTTCCTCCCTCATTTCCTTCCTCCCTTCCTTCCTTCCTCATTTTACGTACCCCCCCCCCCCTTCATGTCGAGGCTGTGACCCCATCTCATTTGACTGTTCCTCACTTCCTTCCTTCCTCTCCTCCTCTCTTACTTCCTCCCTCCCTCCCTTCCTCCCTACCTCCCTTCCTTCCTTCCATATGAGATCTTAATCTACTTCAGTTCTCAGTCTTCCTCTCTCTTCACATTCCCCCATATATTCCTCCTGCTGTGTATCTGATCGGCGTCAGAATCTCCCGCTGACGTCACGCTTCAAACAGAATTCAGGATGATTTACGTACCCCCCCCCCCCCCCCGCTTCATGTCGAGGCTGTGGGGAGACGAACGAGGGTTATATAAGGAGAGGAGCCTTTTCTATTTTTATTACTTTTTTTTTTTGTAAAGAGGATGTAGGTTAGATGTTTTGTCTCTTTTTGTCTCTGTCAAGGTTTTCTTCTGTTTTTACATCTCAAAACATTTCCATAACTTTTGAATGAAGCAGTGACAGCTTCATGTATCTGTGGGAAATGCTCACAATAAACATCCAGGGTGTCAACATATTTGTCTTTTCTTTTCTTTTCTTTTTTATTTTTTTTTATTTTATGGCAGCGTAGATCTGTGCTTCCTGTCACAGCCCGGAGACTCTGGGATTCAACAGGATGAAAGTAAAATGTATTCAAAGTGAACAAAGAAGAGCAAATAGGTAAAATGAGTCATGTAGGGAGTAGATGAGTGTGTGTGTGTGTGTGTAGGTGTGTGACTTCAACCAAAATGCATGTGTTATTTCCTTCCTTCCTTCCTTCCTTCCTTTCATCTTTCCTTCCTTCCTCCCTCCCTCCCTTCCTCCCTTCCATCCATCCTTCCTCCATCCATCCTTCCTCCCTCCCTTTCATCCTTCCTTCCTCCCTTTCATCCTTCCTTCCTCCCTTCATTCATTCATTCATTCATTCCTTCATTCATTCATTCCTCCCTTTCATCCTTCCTCCCTCCCTTTCATCCATCCTTCCTCCCTCCCTCCCTTCATCCCTTTCATCCTTCCTTCCCCCCTTCCTTCATTCATTCCTCCCTTTCATCCTTCCTCCCTCCCTTCCTCCCTTTCATCCTTCCTTCCTCCCTTTCATCCTCCATTCCTCCCTTTCATCCATCCTTCCTCCCTCCCTCCCTTCCTTCCTCCCTTTCATCCTTCCTTCCTCCCTTTCATCCTTCCTCCCTCCCTCCCTCCCTCCCTTTCATCCTTCTTCCCTCCCTTTCATCCTTCCTCCCTCCCTTTCATCCATCCTTCCTCCCTCCCTCCCTCCCTCCCTTCCTCCCTTTCAAATACAACAGAGAAAATGGAAGTCAAAAATAGTAATAATAGTAAGAGAAAAAATTAAATAAATAAATAAATGTAATGTTGGGTTTCTGGTTTGATGTCAGATATTATTCAGATATATCTAAAAGCCTGTAAGACAAAGTCCTGGTTTCAGATCAGGGTTATTATAGTTCACTAAAACTAAAAATAATTTAGTTAACTAAAATTAAAATAAAAACTTCCTTCCTTCCTCCATCCCTTCCTTCCCCCTTTTCTTCCTTCCTTCCTTCCTTCCTTCCTTCCTTCCTTCCTTCCTTCCTTCCTTCCTTCCTTCCTTCCTTCCTTCCTTCCTTGACTCAAGGACAACAGGAGGGTTAAATGCCTCCTTTTCTCTCCACATGTCAGCATTAAACTTTAATCTCTATTACAGAAGAGTCAAACTCATTTTCATTCAAGGGCCACATACACACCAATTTGATCTCATGTGGAAGGAAGGAAAGAAGGTAGGTAGGAAAGACAGAAGAAAGGTAGGAAGGAACAAAGAAGGAAGGTAGGAAGGAAAAAAGGAAGGAAGGAAGGAAGGAAGGAAGTAAGGAAGGAAGGAAGGAAGGAAGGTAGGAAGGTAAAAGAAAGGTAGAAAGGAAAAAAGGAAGGACAGATGGAAGGAACAAATGAAGAAAGGAAGGTAGGTAGGAAGGACAGAAGAAAGGTAGGTAGGAAAGACAGAAGGAAGGTAGGAAGGAACAAAGAAGGTAGGTAGGAAGGACAGAAAGGTAGGAAGGAACAAAGAAGGAAGGTAGGAAGGAAAAAAGGAAGGTAGAGAGGAAAAAAGGAAGGACACATGGAAGGAAGTAACGAAGAAAGGAAGGTAGGTAGGAAAGACAGAAGGAAGGTAGGAAGGAACAAAGAAGGAAGGTAGGAAGGACAGAAAGGTAGGAAGGAACTAAGAAGGAAGGTAGGAAGGAAAAAAGGAAGGTAGAGAGGAAAAAAGGAAGGACACATGGAAGGAAGGAACGAAGAAAGGAAGGTAGGTAGGAAGGACAGAAGGAAGGTAGGTAGGAAAGACAGAAGGAAGGTAGGAAGGAACAAAGAAGGAAGGTAGGTAGGAAAGACAGAAGGAAGGTAGGAAGGAACAAAGAAGGAAGGTAGGAAGAAACAAAGAAGGAAGGTAGGAAGAAACAAAGAAGGAAGGAAGGTGGGTAGGAAGGACAGAAAGATAGGAAGGAACAAAGAAGGAAGGTAGGAAGGAAAAAAGGAAGGTAGAGAGGAAAAAAGGAAGGACACATGGAAGGAAGGAACGAAGAAAGGAAGGTAGGTAGGAAGGACAGAAGAAAGGTAGGAAGGAAAGACAGAAGGAAGGTAGGAAGGAACAAAGAAGGAAGGTAGGAAGGAACAAAGAAGGAAGGTAGGAAGGAAAGAAGGAAGGTAGGAAGGTAAAAGAAAGGTAGAAAGGAAAAAAGGAAGGATAGATGGAAGGAACAAATGAAGAAAGGGAGGTGGGTAGGAAGGACAGAAAGATAGGAAGGAACAAAGAAGGAAGGTAGGAAGGAAAAAAGGAAGGTAGAGAGGAAAAAAGGAAGGACACATGGAAGGAACGAACGAAGAAAGGAAGGTAGGTAGGAAGGACAGAAGAAAGGTAGGTAGGAAAGACAGAAGGAAGGTAGGAAGGAACAAAGAAGGAAGGTAGGAAGGAACAAAGAAGGAAGGTAGGAAGGAAAAAAGGAAGGACAGATGGAAGGAACAAATGAAGAAAGGAAGGTGGGTAGGAAGGACAGAAAGATAGGAAGGAACAAAGAAGGAAGGTAGAGAGGAAAAAAGGAAGGACACATGGAAGGAAGGAACGAAGAAAGGAAGGTAGGTAGGAAGGACAGAAGAAAGGTAGGTAGGAAAGACAGAAGGAAGGTAGGAAGGAACAAAGAAGGAAGGTAGGAAGGAAAAATGGAAGGACAGATGGAAGGAACAAATGAAGAAAGGAAGGTGGGTAGGAAGGACAGAAAGATAGGAAGGAACAAAGAAGGAAGGTAGGAAGGAAAAAAGGAAGGTAGAGAGGAAAAAAGGAAGGACACATGGAAGGAAGGAACGAAGAAAGGAAGGTAGCAGTGACGTGCGGTCAGGGGAGGCAGGTGAGGCCGTGCCTCACCTGTTATCATGGAAAAAGACTTAAAAATGAAAAAAATAATAAATGGTTATATTTGTCCAGTGATTTGCACTATACCGTTATTTTCTATCTAACTTTACCAGTTTCGGATTATTTTTAATTCAAAATCTCTGAATTTTCACATGTACTGATCAAACACTGAAAAGAGACGCGCAGTGAGGCAGCAGCGAGACGAGCCTCACCATGGATTGCGCAATGACTCGGCTTACTGCGCTGGCATGCTATGCAGTGAGACAGTACAGCTGTACAGCTGTCTCTCTGTATGTCGCTATTAACATGTTCAAACACTTTTACTATATGAACTAAATTTCCATAGTTTAGCTGATGATATAATGTACAGTGTTTGTAGCGTGTTTCGTGTGCTGAGCAGCATAAAACGGCTG
This sequence comes from Scomber japonicus, assembly GCF_027409825.1. Lineage (NCBI taxonomy): Eukaryota > Metazoa > Chordata > Actinopteri > Scombriformes > Scombridae > Scomber > Scomber japonicus. The sequence goes on from NC_070580.1 coordinate 38,113,340, forward strand.
CAAAAAGTCACTAAGTGAGGCACGCAGTTCTCCGGCCTCATGGCAGGGGGCGCTCCTGATCCCAGTGATTCTTATTACGACTCATTAGCTGCAGAATAAGTGACAGTAAGCTACAGCTACAGTGAGCAAGTCGGCAAGTCATCCGTTTTTTTCCCTTCTTGTCTGGCCTTTTTTCAGTATGGAGGATTACATAGCAAAATTAAAACAGTTTTGTAAACTGGATTTTCAAGCGAAGCAGGAAGGAGATTGTGATGAAGTCAGTGCCTCACCAGACATGAACCTCACCGCACGTCACTGGAAGGTAGGTAGGAAGGACAGAAGAAAGGTAGGTAGGAAAGACAGAAGGAAGGTAGGAAGGAACAAAGAAGGAAGGTAGGAAGGAACAAAGAAGGAAGGTAGGAAGGAAGGACAGATGTAAGGAAGGAAAGTGGGCCGGATTGCTCCCTTCGGCGGGCCGGTCCTGGCCCGCGGGCCACATGTTTGACACCCCTCCTCTATGAGTAGACTCTTTGACATCATCCTCACGTTGACATCATCCTCTTCTCGCTCAGCATAATGCAGGTTTCAGATTTTCCACTTGAAATTTACTCCCAGTCGAGTTAAAGCAGCTAAAGTAGCTTCTTCATTTGAGTTGGATTTGCATTCATTTCATTGAGAGAGGAGATTAGAGCAAACTGACACACGGCTATAAAACACACACACGACAGAGGAGGGAAACTGGATCTGCAGCAAATTAGCAGCGATCCACACACACACCTCTTCCTCCTCGCTGTGTGACGACTTCTCATTACAGCTGCAGCACAAAAACCAGAAGAACCTGTTTCTCTCTCTCTCTCAATAAAGCACACCCTGAAACACTGACGATAAATCTGCAAGTAACTACTTAATAAATCAAAACTTTCTCACCACTTTCTTCTTCATGTGGGGAAATACTACTGCTGCAGGCCGCTGTGTGTGTGTGTTTCTGTCTGTCTGTGTGTGTGTGTTTCTGTCTGTCTGTGTGTGTGTGTGTGTGTGTGTGTGTGTGTTTCTGTCTGTCTGTGTGTGTGTGTGTCTGTTTATGTGTCTGTGTGTATGTGTGTGTGTGTGTTTATGTGTCTGTGTGTATGTGTGTGTGTGTGTGTGTGTGTGTGTGTTTATGTGTGTGTGTGTGTGTCTGTGCACCAGAACAAAACGACAACATTAATCTCATGATAATGCATCTTAATCGGTTTCTATACTAGCAATAGTTCATATTTTATAATTAAACATTTATTTCAATCGATGAGGTTGTAACAGATTCGACCTCGTTTAGTCCTGTGGGCCGCCAGTCAGAGTCCAGTCTGACAAATAATAAGTAACGAAATGAAACGTCAAATCATACAAAACCAAAACCAAAAACTCCCCCAATCCCCAGTGTGACCGATGTGAGTGTGTGTGTGTGTGTGTGTGTGTGTGTGTGTGTGTGTGTGTGTGTGTGTGTGTGTGTGTGTGTGTGTGTGTGTGTGTGTGTGTGTGTGTGTGTAAGAGTCCCCTATGTTCAATGTTCCACCTCAGTTCAAGGTGGACCTTACCTACTGGTGGACCTTACCTACTGGTAAAAAGTCAGTTCCAGTTATTCCCCAAATCCAACAAGAAATCAGTCCAATCCTGTTTACATTCAATATGCCCCAAAACCCAACTCAGAAGTCTGCTTCGGGTTTTCCGGCGGATCTCCAGCAAACAGACAAATAAATATAAAGAAAGAAAATATAGAAGATATCAGCTACTGCCAGGTACTCACGTGAATGGTCAGTCTCTCCACCAGCTCTTCAAACAGTCTTTACAGAAGCTGTGGCTACATGACAGAAGAACAGGATCTCTAAAGACCTCATGACAGACCGGACAGCAGAGATCCTCCTCTGATCTGGAAGCCATTTAGTCTCTGAGTGAAGCTGAAAACACAGCAGACAGAAAGTACAGTCAGTCATGGCTCCCCTCCCTCCTCTACTAACTTCACTGGCATTTACTGTCAGTGTGACTCCAGTTTTTAGTCAAACTCACCTTCAGTGTGTGGAGAGTCAGCAGGTTGAAGCAGCAGAGTTCTAGTTTTCCACTTTTCTCTCCTGTAGCTGTACTCACTCAGAGGAAGTTGTTAGTTTGGTCTGAAGGTGAATCTGATGCTCTGTTTTTCAGTCTGTGTGTCTCTTCAGAGACCAACAATAAACTGTTTCCTGGTTTGTCTCAGGTGAGTCAGGTGAGGGGCGGAGCTTTGTCAGATCTCTTCTTCTTCTTCTTCTTCTTCTTCTTCTGTTGTTTAATGGTGGCTGGCAAACAATGAATTGGTACATTACCGCCACCTACTGGTATGGAGTGTGGATCAAAATGGCAATAACACCCTCACAAAATAACTAAATAAATACTACAAGAAAAATAAATAAATAAATAATACATTAAACAAACAAACAAACAAAAAAAAAAAAAAACGAACTTATATCCTCCCCATTAAACCACTCACTCTAATAAACTCTAACATCAATTGCCAACACCTACTCCCAGCGTGTTCCTGTAACATTGTTCTGAGATCAGTTTTCTAGTTTTCTAATCCACCTCTGCCTTTTCATCTTCATACCCCCGACAATGCACCATAACATGCTCTACTGTTTCAGCTTGACCACATTTCTCATATTCACCCGTGTTATGTTTCCCTATTTTATCCATAGACTGTATAAAAGAAATGGACGTAACATCCGTGACGTCACCCATTGGTTTGTGGACTGCTGCTCGGAAGACAATAGTTTCCAATCTAGGCAGCGCCATCTTGAAAATTTCAGGTGCATGCTGGGAAAAATAAAAACACAGATTCTACTTATATAGGCATGAAGCGGAGTCATGGGCGGACGTATGGGCAGGACCAACGGCGGAGCGGGGAGGTTGCTATGGTTACGAGGGCTGGATCTCAAGGACATTGGTCAATCAACCTGTCAATCAGGACGTAGCCACGCCCTAATGCATACCCTGCTTTATCGTCACATATAAAATCAGGGAGGCCAAAATGTCCCAAATGAACATCATACTGCATTGAAGAAGGCTTTAAACTAGCGATTGAGACCATAAACACATTTTGAAAACGTTTACTGAGGTTAGAAATCAAGTGAGAAGTTGGTGAATTCTCCATTGACTTGTATAGAGACGGTCGCCCCCTGGTGGCCTTTTGGTAGAATGCAGCTCTAAGTTACTTCCTGGTTGGCCTCATTTCAGAGGACCAGAACTCCCCGCCTGATTTTAACTAGTGTACCATTTAGTGCCGTATGCCCAAACCTAAGTCTTGATATTATTGTTTCCTCTCTTCTGCCCCGTCCTGTACTTCTCATGTCTCCCACTTTCCTTTGTATTGTGTAAAACCACCGTCCTGTCCTCTCTTCCTCCCATTGCTTTTGCCACCTACTCCTCAATCTTTGTTTGATTATGTTTTTGATTTCTAACTTACTGAGACTAACTGCCAAGTCAATGACACTATGTTTTGTTGCCTCTTTTGCAGCCTTATCTGCCTCCTCATTCCCTTTTACCCCAATGTGTGCCGGTACCCATAAAAACACCAATGTAATCCCCATCATTTGCACCCTGTATAGTGTTTGTTGCACCTCAATCAAAATGTCTGGCCTGCTGTGTGAGTGACTGTACTGAAGACTCTTTAGTGATGAACTTGAATCAGAACAAATAATTGCTCTGAGGGGTCTTACCTCTTCAACCCACTGTACTGCTAATAATATTGCCACCATTTCCCCAGTGTATACGGACACTTCCCCACTGATCCTTTTCTCTACTGTTACCTGAAACTCAGGAACAATAAAAGCTACTCCTGCCCTTTCTGAGTCCTTGGATGCATCAGTGGGGGCGGAGCTTTGTCAGATCTCTTCTGATAAATGTTGTAGCTTCACAGTAACACAGGGTGTGTTTCAGTCCAAAGTTCAACAATACACCAACCATCAGCTGTAAAGATGAATGATTAACAGGTTTTATGTGATTTAATGTGTACAGTACAGAACATCATGACCTGCATGAAGCTTATAAAATAAACTCTCATTCAGAGGAGAAGTTCTGTTCAGCTGTTAGTGTGAAAACTTTACAGGAACTATAGAAACACAAAGGAGTGAATATTGTTCTGGATGATTTATTTAAGATTTGACATATTACCAAAAACAAAAAGGACAGTACCAACACTTGTAAGAAATGACGGCACACTGATGAACTTGTTGTTGTTGTTCGATTCTTCAGTCAAACCAGTTCTCAGGATCACATGGCTCCGTCCTCCAGAACCTCCCCTGGCTCTCCATCCCTCACATCCAATATAAACTGCTCCTCCTCACTTTAAAATCCCTCCACAACCTACTACTACAGTCTACAGTTAACTGAGTTAGCCGCCGAGCTAACAGCAGAAAGCTCTCAGACGTAGCGTCCATGTTTCTGGTAGAGGTGGTGACTTTGATTGACAGGTGACACTTGGTAGGGGGCGGGGCTTCAGCGTTTGGGAGCAGAGAAAGAGGCTGATTTTTACACAACTTTGAAGCCTAATTTTATATATTTGGTGATTTTTCTAATCATTCAAATTTGGCAGGGTGGTTAACAACACACTTTTCTGTGGTATGTCAAACTCAGAATCCAGATGACACTTTAAATATGTACAGAATTATCAACTGTCAAAATTAGAAACTCAAATATATCCATGTAGGCGACACCTCCATCATCATCTACATGTGATCCTCAACAATCCAGTGGAAGTTAACAAAATACAAATTATCTCACAATCTCTAATTATAGACAAAATGTAAAATATCAATAAATTGTCTTAATATAAATGATTAACAGACCAAAACTCACACTCAGCACTGTATAATTGTGACTGCAGATCAATATAACTCTGGTCGCCATCCTTCACTGATTACTGCCCCAAATTATCCCTCTATGGTACTAATCTCTGATTGGTCAACAGAACACACATCTAACCAATCACCTAACACAATACTGAACAGTCCAGCAGTCCTTAAAGAAACATACACATCACTTTATGTACAAACTACAAACATCCATCACACCTGTTGTTTTGTCACAGAGACCTTCAGTGGAGAAATCTTCAGTGGATGTACAAACTCAGTCCAAATATATGGAAACAGTGTGTCAGTGAAAGTGTGTGTGAAGGTGTGTATGTGTGTGTTAGTATCAGGATCAGAGAACGACAGATTTCCTCTGTTCCAGTCCAGATTCACTCTGATCCTCTGGGGCTTCTTCTTCTGTGGGAGATTAGTGCGGGGAGCTGGTGGTGAATATGCTGAGTATGTATAATAATAGAACTCTATTGTCCATGATCCAGATTCTATGTTTCCCTTCCTCTGAACAGACTCTGATAACACACCCACTGACCAGTCTTTACTGTCTCCAACCTCGACATCCCAGCTGTGAGTCCCTGAGTTAAAGCCCTCAGAGCCCAGGACAATAGAGCCTATAAACCTCTCTGGATTATCAGGAAGCCGTCTCCTTCCTCCTCGTCTCACACTGGTCAGATCTTCAGACAGGATGAGATATGGATGAGCAGTGTTTGGATCCAGAATGACAGGAGTGTAGGAGACCGTCTCCTTCATGTTGTTCCAGATGTTGAAGGCCAGGTTGCCCAGGTGTTTGGCCTGGTCTATCAGAGCTCCTGAGGGCAGCTGTGGATCATTCAGCAGGGGGCAGCGCTGGACTCTTTCCACTGCAGCCTTGTAGTTGTTCAGGAATGAGACGTCTTCAGCTCTCAGCTCCTCCTCTGTGGCTCTGACTGTGTGTGAAAGAGCTGCTATCTCTCTGCTCAGAGCCTCCATCTTCTCCTTCATCATCTGACTCTTCTGCTCCTCTTCCTCCCTCAGAGCAGCCATCCTGGCCTCCTCTTTCTCTTCTAGAAACTGGTGAAGCTTCTTAAACTGCTCCTTAATCTGCCTCTCTGTGTGTTGGGCCTGGACCTTAATGTGTTCTGCTGTTTGATCAAACTTCACTTTAACTTCTTCACAAACCTTTAACTTCTCCTTTAAGGGCCTCAGAGTTTCCTCAAGTTCCTTCTTGTGTTGTCGTGCAGCTTCATCGATGGGTCTGAATCTGTGGTTGGTGTGTTTTTCTGAATCTCTGCAGACGAGACACACTGGCTGCTGATGGTCCAGACAGAAGAGTTTGAGTTTCTCAGAGTGCAGACTGCAGAGAGCCTCTGAAGCTCTCTGATCTCTGTCCTGTAAGAAGGACTCACACAGGTTCTTTAACGCCAGGTTACGAGGTGGATCAGTCCTTGAAGATCTTCTCTTACAAACTGGACACTCATGTGTTGGTTTCTCTCTCCACCAGCTCTTCAGACAGTCTTTACAGAAGCTGTGGCTACATGACAGAATAACAGGATCTCTAAAGACCTCATGACAGACCGGACAGCAGAGATCCTCCTCTGATCTGGAAGCCATTTAGTCTCTGAGTGAAGCTGAAAACACAGCAGACAGAAAGTACAGTCAGTCATGGCTCCCCTCCCTCCTCTACTAACTTCACTGACATTTACTTTCAGTGTGACTCCAGTTTTTAGTCAAACTCACCTTCAGTGTGTGGAGAGTCAGCAGGTTGAAGCAGCAGAGTTCTAGTTTTCCACTTTTCTCTCCTGTAGCTGTACTCACTCAGAGGAAGTTGTTAGTTTGGTCTGAAGGTGAATCTGATGCTCTGTTTCTCAGTCTGTGTGTCTCTTTAGAGACCAACAATAAACTGTTTCCTGGTTTGTCTCAGGTGAGTCAGGTGAGGGGCGGAGCTTTGTCAGATCTCTTCTGATAAATGTTGTAGCTTCACAGTAACACAGGGTGTGTTTCAGTCCAAAGTTCAACAACACACCAACCATCAGCTGTAAAGATGAATGATTAACAGGTTTCATGCACAGACTGTATAAAAGAAATGGACGTAACATCCGTGACGTCACCCATTGGTTTGTGGACTGCTGCTCGGAAGCCAATCGTTTCTAATCTGGGCAGCACCATCTTGAAAATTTCAGGTGCATGCTGGGAAAAATAAAAACACGGATTCTAATTATATGGGCATGAGGCGGGGCCATGGGCGGACGTATGGGTGGGGCCAACGGTGGAGTGGGGAGGTTGTGATTGGTTGCGAGGGCTGGATCTCAAGGACATTGGTCAATCAACCTGTCAATCACAACGTAGCCACATAGCCTGCTTTATCGTCACATATAAAATCAGGGAGGCCAAAATGTCCCAAATGAACATCATACTGCATTGAAGAAGGCTTTAAACTAGCGATTGAGACCATAAACACATTTTGAAAACGTTTACTGAGGTTAGAAATCAAGTGAGAAGTTGGTGAATTCTCCATTGACTTGTATAGAGACGGTCGCCCCCTGGTGGCCTTTTGATAGAATGCAGCTCTAAGTTACTTCCGCATTGGCTTCTTTTCAAAGGATAGGAACTCTCCGCCAGGTTTTATGTGATTTAATGTGTACAGTACAGAACATCATGACCTGCATGAAGCTCATGAAATAAACTCTCATTCAGAGGAGAAGTTCTGTTCAGCTGTTACTGTGAAAACTTTACAGGAACTATAGAAACACAAAGGAGTGAATATTGTTCTGGATGATTTATTTAAGATTTGACATATTACCAAAAACAGAAAGGACAGTACCAACACTTATAAGAAATGACGGCACACTGATGAACTTGTTGTTGTTGTTCGACTCTTCAGTCAAACCAGTTCTCAGGATCACATGGCTCCGTCCTCCAGAACCTCCCCTGGCTCTCCATCCCTCACATCCAATATAAACTGCTCCTTTTCACTTTAAAATCCCTCCACAACCTGGCCCCCCCCCCTACCTCCATTCATCAGATGCTAACCTCTGTTCCACCTCTGACCAAGACCCACCTTTTCAAATCCATTTAGTTTCTTCTTCTCTTCATTGCTTTTGTTGATTGTGATTTTATTTATTCTGTAATGTTTTATTGTTTCACTGTCACTGTGACATAAAGAGATGCTGTTTTGGGGTATTTGACTTCTTGGTGGATTTCAAGGCCTCACTCCACTGCTGGTTATAGCCGACTACTTTAGTTTTGACATGGCAGCGGTATCTCCAAGTACGTGTCACATGACGGTTCGTTGATGCGAGGATAATTGTCTCGTCGTTTTCACTTCCCAATGAAACGAAACTTCAAGAAAAAAATACAGAAGACATGACCTCGGTGTCCTCAATGGTCGCTACGGTCATGCTACTACTACAGACTACAGTTAGCCAGTTAGCTGAGTTAGCCGCCGAGTTATCAGCTGAGCTAGCCGCCTTGCTAGCAGCTAAAATAGCTGCCGAGTTAGCCGCAGAGCTAGCAGCTAAGCTAGCCGCCGAGCTAGCAGCAGGTTCTCACAGACTAAATGTACATGTTAACAAACCTGATGCTGCTTTTAAAACTATAAGATATTTTTGAATTGCTCATTTTGCCAACAGTTATTTGTCACTGACCCGTTTATATGTTTTTGTCTCATGTTTCTGCAGGCGCTTGGAGTGACCGGTGGGTTTTTGTTCAGGTATTAAAGAAAACCAAATGCCTGCTGACTGAGACATCAAGTACAAGAAGAATTGAAGACCTCTGAAGTTCATCAATCAACCTTTATATTTAAAACCAAATCCCAAGATTACATTACAGTTTACATATTTATATGGATTTTGAAATACATAAAACTCAACAGTAAATACACATTTAACTGCACCAAACTCAACAACATGATGCTTCCACACTAAAAGTCACTGTGTTAAAGTTGAGAAATAAAGCAGCAACACAACATCAGGTTAACTTTGACAATCTGTTATTTTGAGCCAATGTTACAACAAGATTGAACTAAAAACTGTCACAAATGTTTAGTTTCTTGTACAAAATGATGCAGATGACATGCAAGAGATCCACAAACCCTAACCCTAACCCATACCCAACACATCCCAAACTATCTGAACCAATGTACAACAATTACAAGTTAATACTTCAAAACTTGAATTAGTATCAGTATTTTACATGTAGAGTATATTTATATATTAATCATCATCATCATCATCATCATCTCTAACTGCTGTGATTCACTGTCACAGAGACCTTCAGTGGAGAAATCTTCAGTTTACTCACAGTGTCAATGTATGCACGACGGTTCGTTGATGCAAGGATAATTGTCTCGTCGTTTTCAATTCCCAATGAAACGAAACTTCAAGAAAAAAAATACCTCAATGGTCGCTACGGTCATGCTACTACTACAGACTACAGTTAACTGAGTTAGCCGCCGAGCTAGCAGCTAAGCTAGCCGCCGAGCTAGCAGCAGAAAGCTCTCAGACGTAGCGTCCATGTTTCTGGTAGAGGTGGTGACTTTGATTGACAGGTGACACTTGGTAGGGGGCGGGGCTTCAGCGTTTGGGAGCAGAGAAAGAGGCTGATTTTTACACAACTTTGAAGCCTAATTTCATATATTTGGCGATTTTTCTAATCATTCAAATTTGGCAGGGTTGTTAACAACACACTTTTCTGTGGTTTGTCAAACTCAGAATCCAGATGACACTTTAAATATGTACAGAATTAGAAACTTGGCAAAAATTAGAAACTCAAATATATCCATGTAGGCTACACCTCCATCATCATCTACATGTGGTCCTCAACAATCCAGTGGAAGTTAACAAAATACAAATTCTCTCTTAATCTCTAATTATAGACAAAATGTAAAATATCAATAAATTGTCTTAATATAAATGATTAACAGACCAAAACTCACACTCAGCACTGTATAATTGTGACTGCAGATCAATATAACTCCGGTCGCCATCCTTCATTGATTACTGCCCCAAATTATCCCTCTATGGTCCTAATCTCTGATTGGTCAACAGAACACACATCTAACCAATCACCTCACACAATACTGAACAGTCCAGCAGTCCTTAAAGAAACATACACATCACTTTATGTACAAACTACAGACATCCATCACACCTGTTGTTTTGTCACAGAGACCTTCAGTGGAGAAATCTTCAGTTCATCCCAAGTGTCAATGTATGGAAACAGTGTGTCAGTGAAAGTGTGTGTGAAGGTGTGTATGTGTGTGTTAGTATCAGGATCAGAGAACGACAGATTTCCTCTGTTCCAGTCCAGATTCACTCTGATCCTCTGGAGCTTCTTCTTTACTGGGAGAACAGTGTCTGGAGCTGGTGGTGACAATGCTGAGTATTCATCATTATAGAACCATATTATCCATAATCCAGACTGTATGCTTCCCTTCCTCTGAACAGACTCTGATGACACACCCAGTGACCAGCTTTTACTGTCTCCAACCTCGACATCCCAGCTGTGAGTCCCTGAGTTAAAGCCCTCAGAGCCCAGGACAGAGTAATAATAATCAATCCTCTCTGGATTATCAGGAAGCTGCTGTTTCTCTCCTCCATATCTCACACTGGTCAGATCTTCAGACAGGATGAGATATGGAGCAGCAGTGTTTGGATCCAGAATGACAGGAGTGTAGGAGACCATCTCCTTCATGTTGTTCCAGATGTTGAAGGCCAGGTTGCCCAGGTGTTTGGCCTGGTCTATCAGAGCTCCTGAGGGCAGCTGTGGATCATCCAGCAGGGGGCAGCGCTGGACTCTTTCCACTGCAGCCTTGTAGTTGTTCAGGAATGAGACGTCTTCAGCTCTCAGCTCCTCCTCTGTGGCTCTGACTGTGTGTGAAAGAGCTGCTATCTCTCTGCTCAGAGCCTCCATCTTCTCCTTCATCATCTGACTCTTCTGCTCCTCTTCCTCCCTCAGAGCAGCCATCCTGGCCTCCTCTTCCTCTTCTAGAAACTGGTGAAGCTTCTTAAACTGCTCCTTAATCTGCCTCTCTGTGTGTTGGGCCTGGACCTTAATGTGTTTTGCTGTTTGATCAAACTTCACTTTAACTTCTTCACAAACCTTTAACTTCTCCTTTAAGGGCTTCAGAGTTTCCTCAAGTTCCTTCTTGTGTTGTGGTGCAGCTTCATCGATGGGTCTGAATCTGTGGTTGGTGTGTTTTTCTGAATCTCTGCAGATGTGACACACTGGCTGCTGATGGTCCAGACAGAAGAGTTTGAGTTTCTCAGAGTGCAGACTGCAGAGAGCCTCTGAAGCTCTCTGATCTCTGTCCTGTAAGAAAGACTCACACAGGTTCTTTAACGCAAGGTTTAGAGGTGGTTCAGTCCTTGAAGATCTTCTCTTACAAACTGGACACTCATGTGTTGGTTTCTGTCTCCACCAGCTCTTCAGACAGTCTTTACAGAAGCTGTGGCTACATGCCAGAAGAACAGGATCTCTAAAGACCTCATGACAGACCGGACAGCAGAGATCCTCCTCTGATCTTGAAGCCATTTAGTCTCTGAGTGAAGCTGAAAACACAGCAGACAGAAAGTACAGTCAGTCATGGCTCCCCTCCCTCCTCTACTAACTTCACTGATGTAAAGATTTTTCATCTTTATCCCCTCCCAAAAAATAAATATTTTAAAAATAAATAAATACTGCTTATTCTACAGGTGAATGTGTTTGGAATGACCAAGAATGAGCCATATATAACATATAAACCTTTATTTAGAGGGTAATTTACATGTACAGTAATTTCCCCTCTTTCCTGGAGAACTAGGAAAGTCGTCCCAGCAGTGGTTACTTCATACAGATCATTCCTGACTTCAACAGATTTAAGTTAGAGTTTTATTTCCTTGAGTCAAGCTTCATTATAAACAAGACTAAAGTCATTGAGAAGTTCATGTAAAAATAAGAGCACACACACACACACACACACACACACACACACACACACACACACACACACACACACACACACACACACACACATAAATGCTGATTAGACTCAGATTGGTACATTTTATGTTCATATGACAGTTTTTCTTCGTCTGTAGTTATTTTTAGTTACCGAAAGCTTCGGCACAAACAGCCTCACCTAGAATATCTTTCACCAGCTAACGCTGCTCCTCTACTAACTTCACTGACATTTACTTTCAGTGTGACTCCAGTTTTTAGTCAAACTCACCTTCAGTGTGTGGAGAGTCAGCAGGTTGAAGCAGCAGAGTTCTAGTTTTCCACTTTTCTCTCCTGTAGCTGTACTCACTCAGAGGAAGTTGTTAGTTTGGTCTGAAGGTGAATCTGATGCTCTGTTTTTCAGTCTGTGTGTCTCTTTAGAGACCAACAATAAACTGTTTCCTGGTTTGTCTCAGGTGAGTCAGGTGAGGGGCGGAGCTTTGTCAGATCTCTTCTGATAAATGTTGTAGCTTCACAGTAACACAGGGTGTGTTTCAGTCCAAAGTTCAACAATACACCAACCATCAGCTGTAAAGATGAATGATTAACAGGTTTTATGTGATTTAATGTGTACAGTACAGAACATCATGACCTGCATGAAGCTTATAAAATAAACTCTCATTCAGAGGAGAAGTTCTGTTCAGCTGTTAGTGTGAAAACTTTACAGGAACTATAGAAACACAAAGAAGTGAATATTGTTCTGGATGATTTATTTAAGATTTGACATATTACCCAAAACAAAAAGGACAGTACCAACAAATGACTGCACACTGATGAACTTCTTGTTGTTGTCCAACTCTTCGGTCAAACCAGTTCCCAATAACAACGCACCAC
>NC_070580.1:38130974-38160974 GCF_027409825.1 Scomber japonicus
GAGGAGATCACATCAATCCAGACACTGATTACACTAATTACAAAACCAATGGTTAAGTTGTATAGGATGTCATTTCTAGGACACAGGGTTGGTTTGACACTTCATGTTCATGTTATTAAAGGAAACACTTTGCTTTCGTCACCGTTTCTCACACGTTAAACACACACACACACACACAAACACACACACACACACACACAAACACACACACACACACACATGACCATCACGTTGTGTCAGCGGCAGAAACATCTCCTCTGTCTCTTCTTCACCAGCAGTCAGATGTCAGCTGCTGGCCGGAGGTCTGCTTTGACGAAGACAGATGAACCCCACAGTGGCAGCCGAGTGTGTGTGTGTGTCTGTCCGGTGTGTGTGTATGTCCGGTGTGTGTGTGCGTGTGTGTGTATGTCCGGTGTGTGTGTGTGTGTGTGTGTGTGTGTGTGTCCACTAAATGATGTGCTGTGTGATTTTTTCAGAGGGAAACAGACTGATGGGGAGCGTGATGGATTGAATTGAACTGTGTGTGTGTGTGCGTGTGTGTGTGTGTGTGTGTGTGTGTGTGCATGTATGTGTGTGTGTGTGTGTGTGTATGTGTGTGTGTGTGTGTGACTGTAGTGACAGATGGAGCGGGCGATGGCAGTGACCTTGTGTGACGATAGCCGTGAACACATCCTGATTTTCACACAAGCGACATCCTGACGTGCTCCTTCTGTCTGTCCTTCTTCCTTACATAAACACGCAGCCAGAGAGACGCGATGTCACACACATGGTGCGAAATGTCACCAGGAAAAGCTTCGCCCGGCGGGCAAACCCTCCGCCGAGTGTCACCCGTGACATTCACTCCAAATTATTTAGAAAATGTGTGAAAGAGTCGGGGAATAAATTCAACAACTGCATGTGAAACTCTATCTCGGGTTCTTGCCTTTTTTACGTCTCTTCTAGGATTTCTTTGACATGACTGAAGGAAAGGAGAGAGCGGGAATCCTGTCATGGTGTGTTGAGCGACCCGGAGGAGGGAACGAGGGAAGGAAGGAAGGACAGACAAAAAGAAGTAGGGAAGGAAGAAAGGGAGGAATGATAGCTGGAAGGAAGGACAGAAGGAAGGTAGGGAGGAAGGACAGATGGAAGGAAGGAAGGAACAAACAAAGGAAAAAAGGACAGTAGGGAGTAAGGACAGATGGAAGGAAGGAAGGAATGAAGAAAGGAAAAAGGGAAGGTAAGGAGGAAGGACAGATGGAAGGAAGGAAGGAACAAAGAAAGTAAAAAAGGAAGGGAGGGAGGAAGGACAGGTGGAAGGAAGGACAGATGTAAGGAAGGAAGGAATGAAGAAAGGAAAAAGGGAAGGCAGGGAGGAAGGACAGATGGAAGGAAGGGAGGAAGGACAGGTGGAAGGAAGGAAGGAAAAAAGGAAGGTAGGGAGGAAGGACAGAAGGAAGGTAGGGAGGAAGGATAGAAGGAAGAGTGTGGAAGAGTTGGGGAATAAATTCAACAACTGCATGTGAAACTCTATCTCGGTTTCTTGCCTTTTTACGTCTCTTCTAGGATTTCTTTGACATGACTGAAGGAATGGAGAGAGCGGGAATCCTATCATGGTGTGTTGAGCGACCCGGAGGAGGGAACAAGGGAAGGAAGGAAGGAAGGAAAGGAAGAAAAGACAGACAAAAAGAAGGAGGGAAGGATAGCTGGAAGGAAGGACAGAAGGAAGGTAGGGAGGAAGGACAGATGGAAGGAAGGAAGAAACCAAAGAAAGGAAAAAAGGAAGGGAGGGCAGAAGGACAGATGTAAGGGAGGAAGGAATTAAGAAAGGAAAAAGGGAAGGTAGGGAGTAAGGACAGATGGAAGGAAGGGAGGAAGGACAGGTGGAAGGAAGGAAGGAAGGAAAAAAGGAAGGTAGGGAGGAAGGACAGAAGGAAGAGTGTGGAAGAGTCGGGGAATAAATTCAACAACTGCATGTGAAACTCTATCTCTGGTTCTTTGCCTTTTTACGTCTCTTCTAGGATTTCTTTGACATGACTGAAGGAAAGGAGAGAGCGGGAATCCTGTCATGGTGTGTTGAGCGACCCGGAGGAGGGAACGAGGGAAGGAAGGAAGGAAGGAAAGGAGAGAGCGGGAATCCTGTCATGGTGTGTTGAGCGACCCGGAGGACAGCGGCCGTGACGTAAAAAAAGGTTTTAGAGCCTGACAAACATGTCATCTTTGAAGAATGGTCTATTGTTGAACACTGTGTCTGTATGCTGTGGATGGATTTTAAAATATTCAATATTCTGTTTGAAATCTAAAATTCACAGTCAGGCGGTGTACGCTCATCCATAAAACTCACGGCATGATCTACTGCCTCAGTAAACTCTGTCCAGAGTGACTACATGTTTACTTTATAGTGCTCGATATTTACTGTCCAGCAGTTTATATGTGAGTCTGGATGCTGCGTCTGTTTATCTCATGCAGGTTCATCTACGTTAGAGGTGTCAAACTCATTCTCATTCAAGGGCCACATACAGACCAATCTGATCTCATGTGGGCTGGATCATTAAAAAGATGGAAGGAAAGAAGGAAGGAAGGAAGGAAATAAGAAGGGAAGGAAGGGCAGAAGGAAGAAAGGAAGGAAATAAGAAGGGAAGGAAGGACAGAAGGAAGAAAGGGAGGAAGGAAGGAAGGAAGGACACATGGAAGGACAGATGGAAGGAAGGAAGGAAGGACAGATGGAAGGAATGTAGGAAGGAAAAATGGAAGGAAGGAGGGACAGATGGAAGGAAGGAAGGAAAGAAGGAAGGACAGATGGAAGGAAGGTAAGGACAGACATAAGGAAGGAAAAGAACACAGGAAGGAAAGTGGGCCAGATTGCTCCGCTCTGCGGGCCGGTTCTGGCCCATGGGCCGCATGTTTGACACATAGCATAGCGCTACAGCTAGAGGAGCCGTCTACGGGGGAGGAGAAGGGACAAAAAGGCTTGTAACATTAAAATGCCATTAAAAAAATTAACGCATTATGGATTGCATTAATCTAATCGCGATTAACGCGTTAACGCTGACAGCCCTAGCATCCATTATTTCAAACCCTGTCCAAAACTTTTCTCTCCAAAGCCCCGAAATCACACCAATCTATTGTATTTAAGTCCCAACAGATGGTCAAACATTTCAGTCCATTTTTGACCCAATCTAAGTCACATTTAGATCTAACAGCATGTCATAATGACTGTCCAACCACCATGAACCACAATCCCAACCCTCTCTCTACGAATCAGTGCAAAAACTAAAACTCCTCACTGAACCTACAGATGTGGACAAATGTGTTAGTAACCTCATAGCTCAATGAAACAATGCTTCATTCCTCCTGAAAACTGATCAAGTTAAAATCAATTGTCTCATATACACACCTGTATGTCTTTGGTATGTTATAGAGTAAAGCAAAGCAAGTGTGAAAAAAGATCAATTTCTGCTTATTCTACAAAGATATTCTAAAATGGCCTGGACAGATTTGCAGATTTACACTCAGAAAATATTCTAAATAACTGGATTATAGCGATATTTCAACTACCTGTTTTATTTATTTAGTGTCACACATATCTTCAGTCTTATAATCAGTCATTCAGCCTGTTTTAAAGGAGAGAAGTCGTCACTCTGTGGTTTGGTATCATCATGAACATGGACCAGAGAAAGTAAAGGAAAGAAAATTATAGGCAAGCACAGACAGATAGATATTTTATTCATCCCTTTGGAGAAATGCAGGTATCCAGTAGCTCATACAGACACATGCATACATAAATAAATAAGAATATACATAAAAAGACCTTGAAGTTAAAAATGAAAGTAAGAGCAGCAGTTTAAAAAGCAAACCTAAAAACTCAACCAACCCACGCTATGCTCCTTATTTCTCCTCAGCAGGAATCAGCAGAGACACATCACTGCTGTCTCTGTCTCATGAATCCCCACAGACTTCCTTTTCAAGAGAGACATCTGTAAAACTGTTGTCAGGAAACCTCAAACTACAAATAAGGTTAATTAAGAGCCTGGGTAGTAAATGTTTCCTTATGTTTGGTTGTTTGCTTTCTCTGAGTGTTTCTGTCAGGTCACAGAGACTGGCGGACACGAATGCAGGCAGGCAGACAGAATCAGTTCTCAATATATATATTTATTCAGTCCAAGGGTCCAAAATCCAGAACAGCAGAGGTCTCAACACAGGAGATGAAGACTCGGGAGCACAGGCAGACACAGGAAGATTCTCACTCATGAAACACACGACTGGGACGCTGCTCAGGGAAACAAGACATTCTGGCACTGACACACAGGGAAGCACTGGTTATATACACACAGGAGGGAAGGGATAACGAGACACAGGTGAAACACATAAAGGCGGGGACAGGTAATCACACAGGGAACAGGAAGTGAGCACAGAGACTAGACTGTCAAAATAAAACAGGAAACAGACACACGACAGACCCTGACAGTTTCTGCTACTGTTCTCTATCCTTTCAATGGTATGTTTGCAACAAGCACACCTAAATATTACTGTGGTCACTGACATGTAGGCTGAGGTCAAAGGTCATGTGATGCCTGCCAACGACTGTTATTGTAGAGGCAGATATGTGTGCACCGTGGTGAAATGTGAGAACAACAAGAGAGGTGAAAGGTCAACAGTTGCACCAGTTGGGGATGTCGGAACAATCCCTTTTAAGGAGTTTTACCATATCGATATCCCCAAAAAGGAGATCAATGTTAGGTTTCCAGGAAATCTGATGTCGGCTGAACTTGTCGGGTTACGTTGACCTGACACTAAACAAGTAACGCCCACACGCAACACAGTAGTATAAAGTGTTGGCTGTTCTGCTGTTGTCATTGTTTCTTTGGTGTCTGCAGTGTTTGCTGTATCATCAATAAAGGCCCATTTATGCTCAACATTAAATACAAGCCTCCTGTCCGTGCTCTGTGTTCATTTCGTCCGTATTTCTGCACTTTTATTTTCAAAATAAAAGCACCAGTTCTATCGTTATGGTTTTCTTAATAATAAAGGGCAATGGGTGTTTTATTTTGTGAAAATGACAGGAAGTACGTTACTCGCTACGGCTAACTTGAGCGACTCCGAATTCTCAGGAACAAAACTTTAAACAGGTGTTTTATTGTGAAAATGACAGGAAGTGACTGTAAACAGGTGTTATTTGGACAAATTAACGTCACATTGTGGATCTAAAGGGCTACTTTACTTTCTTCCTAAAAAGGTTAGAAATGTGGATAAAGTGGTTTATTTACAGAGTTAGAGCTAAAATGAAATCAGCTTCAGCCTGATGATTTCAGCTCGGGTAGGAACCAAATGCATTGTGGGTAATGGTGTAGTTTACTACAGTGTAAACAGTCTGCTTACTATCTGGTCCTGAAGTATGGAAGTATGTAGTATGTAGTATAGAAGTATGTAGTATAGAAGTATGTAGTATAGTAGTATATAGTATGTAGTATAGTAGTATGTAGTATGTAGTATAGAAGTATGTAGTATGTAGTATAGAAGTATGTAGTATGTAGTATAGAAGTATGTAGTATGTAGTATAGTAGTATGTAGTATAGTAGTATATAGTATGTAGTATAGAAGTATGTAGTATGTAGTATAGTAGTATGTAGTATGTATTATAGAAGTATGTAGTATGTAGTATAAAAGTATGTAGTATGTAGTATAGAAGTATGTAGTATAGTAGTATGTAGTATGTAGTATAGAAGTATGTAGTATGTAGTATAGAAGTATGTAGTATAGAAGTATGTAGTATGTAGTATAAAAGTATGTAGTATAGAAGTATGTAGTATAGAAGTGTGTAGTAAAGAAGTATGTAGTATAGAAGTATATAGTATGTAGTATAGAAGTATATAGTATGTAGTATAGAAGTATGTAGTATAGAAGTATGAAGTATGTAGTATAGAAGTATATAGTATGTAGTATAGAAGTGTGTAGTATGTAGTATAGAAGTATGAAGTATGTAGTATAGAAGTATGTAGTATGTAGTATAGAAGTATATAGTATGTAGTACAGAAGTATAAAGTATGTATTATGGGGTTTCAAACACAGCCCTGGTTTTTATTTGCAGCTTCCTGACATGTCGACCTGTCTGATGGATTTAAAGTAAAACTCTGGTAGATGTTCTGGTTTCTACCAACTAAACCCATCAGCTGCCCACACACATTTTTGACTTGAGGGAGAAAAAATACAGCTTTTCTGATTCTTCCACATATTTTATTGTGTTACACTGAAAGCAGAAAACAAAAGAAGATCAAATAAAGCAAAGCGAGGAGCTCTGCAGATGTCAGTCTCAGTGAGGGTGATATGCGATATCTTTTGAGGTGTTATGAATTGTCGTATAATGAAACTTCGGGAAGATGGACCGCTGAGCTGGAGGCCAATAACGCACCACTGATGGAGCGAGGTGAGCCGACACCAGAGAGCAGCAGCAGCCCTGTGGGCGCCGCAGCCCTCCACAACTGCACCGGAGTTATAGCAGCAATAATAAGTAACCCTGTAGGTTTGTGATTAATCAGTGTGATAGCGTGGCGATGGTGCAGTTAAATCACCGGGGGGTTGAAGGGGTGGGGGTGGTGATGGGGGGGGGGGGGGGGGGGGGGGCGGTGAATGATCAGCAGCTGACAGGATGTTTCTCTGCTGCTGCTGCTGTGTGTCTGACAGCTGATAAAAGTCAAACAGTCCTCAGGATGTTGGTGAAGGTGCAGGAAGGAGACACACACTCTGCCTCAAAGCCCTTCTCACTTTACTACTGCCTCTGTCTTATGAATTATGACCCTATTTTCATGTCTAGTTACAAGCTTCTCAGCTCTGTAACCACTGACTCTGTATTATATATGATGTGTTATTGTGTCTGCAGCTTTGTATTTAGTTTATTATTCTGCTGTTATGTTTTAATATCACAATCACATTAATACAGGACATCAAACGGTCACTTTTATGTTTAATATTGTACATTTCCCCAATAAACAAATTAGTGCTGCTACTAAAAAGTATTTTTCAATTTTAACAACTCAAATAAAACCTCAGAATACTGATTTTATATGAGAGTCACGTGTAATGTTCAGGAACCTACATGTTAGAAGTAAATCAAATAACAGTTTTAATTAGAAACACACTCACTTCTTCCAACTTCTTCCTTCAGGTTATGAATCTACGGAGCAGAAACTGTAGATTCAAACTTCAGTAAACTCAGTTAATTAGAAGTGTTGGCAGATCTTTGGCATCATATTTTAAACTGTTTACTCAGCTGAAGGATTTCTGGAGAAAATAAAGAAAGTTTAAAGTTAGTTTGTTAAAATCTCTATAAAGTTTAGTTCTGATGTCATTTGCATCAAATATGATACAGTGGGTAGTTTTGGTAATATTTCTACAAATCCCTAAATCATCATTGTTGTGATGTTTTTAAATTCATACACTAGTTTTTGGGGTATGAAATTAAGAGAATCTATAGCTACGTAGTTTTAAATCTGTTGTTGGTACTCGGTGCAAACATCAGACAGGCAGCAAAGTAAGAAGTGAAAATTAAATTAGCATAAAAACATTCAGTCATATCTCTGAACACACACGATACACACATTTTTAGATTCAGTCTGTGCATCAAATAAGTGTTCATAAATTTGCAGCACACACTACTACTACTACAGTCTACAGTTAGCCAGTTAGCTGAGTTAGCACTACTACTACTACAGTCTACAGTTAGCCAGTTAGCTTAGTTAGTCGTCCAGCTAGCCGCCCAGCTAGCAGCTAAGCTGGTAGCCGAGTTAGCAGCAGAAAGCTCTCAGACGTAGCGTCCATGTTTCTGGTAGAGGTGGTGACTTTGATTGACAGGTGACACTTGGTAGGGGGCGGGGCTTCAGCGTTTGGCAGCAGAGAAAGAGGCTGATTTTTACACAACTTTGAAGCCTAATTTCATATATTTGGCGATTTTTTTAATCATTCAAATTTGGCAGGGTGGTTAACAACACACTTTTCTGTGGTATGTCAAACTCAGAACACATATTTATTTTACACAGACTTTAATTTTTTGGTCATGGATGTTTCAGAGCTCTAGTAAAACTTCGAAGACTCAACGCCATCATTGACGTCATGTGTGGGAGAACAGTCAGGGTCAGAGACAGGAAGCTCCACCTGAGATAAAACTCAGATTGGTTTAAAAGGATACAAGTCATAGATTATCATTCGGAGCCTGAGTTTACTATTTACATTAAGACCTTCTATTCATATGGTGAGAACCCCTAAATCCGTCTCATTCCCACATCTAAAGTAGTCTCCCAGACAACAGAACATACACAATTAACATGTTATTTTAGCACTGTTTAAATTCTTACTTTGTTTTTATTGAAAACACATGTTGAAAAGTTTCTACTGGCCAAGCTGAAGGTTTTTTCTGCTCTTTCATGTTTTATGTAAAGCACTTTGAATTGCCTTGTGATTGAAACGTGAGAGACAATCCCACTAACCTTGCCTTGTGAATACCTGTGTGGGTGGACGGCTCATTCACATGAGTTTAGTCAGGTATTGGCAGGTGTGAAGCAGCTGCACTCAGGGAGCAACGAGGTCGATGGAAATGTCTCGATTCTGTTGTTTTTTTTCTCAGAGACGGAGTCGGATCTCTGCTGAGTGACAGAAGAAAAAAAAAGGAGCGTGATGGCAAGAATAAGCAAAAGGAGCTAGAAAGAGACTCACATCAGGTGTTGTGACAGTGGAGATGAAGGCTGAAGAGGAGAGTGGCAGCCTTCTCTCACACTGTCAGGATGTGAGTCCGGTGATCCAGGTCTGAAACAGGGACAGGAACATCGAGCCTTCACTTCAAATCCCGACACACTAACTGTTCAGTATATAAAATCACCACAGGGAGGAATCTGTACACCTGAGACGTGCAAATCCCTCGTAGGATTCATTTTATTCCCATGTGTCGGAAAGATTTAGCAGCTCTTGAGTCATTTTTGGCAATGTCTCTCTTCTGTGTTACTTTCCAACTTTAGAGAAGTCAACTTTTCATGCTGTCAGGCGCGCTGCCACAACGATCGGTGCAGAGAACAACATCAGCTGTTTGTAACATATTGTGAAAGACTCTGAAATCAATCCATATTGAGCTCAGCAAACAGGAGCTGCAGATAAAGAAGGATGAAAAATAAAAAAAAAACGGCTTGGGTTGATCAGTTGGCTCGAGACGTAAAAAAACAGGTGAATGCAAGAGAAGACAACAAATGGCAGGTTTAAGCCTGAGCAGCCGGGAAGTTCCACCCACCAGGATCTGTTTGTGTTTGAAGCCCTGCAGGATGATAAAGGCTGAGCTGGCTCTGAGCCTCACTGTAAGCAGGGATGATGCAGACTGAGCTGATGGACCTAACAAAGGCCGACAACAGGACTGACTCACCGCTGCAGAGAGTTTCCCACAGCGCTGCTTATCTGTGATGATGATTCCTGTTGTGGACAGCAGAGCGTCGGTATGCATGAAGCTGGATTTAGAGATGAAGTGACAGAATCGTGATGCTGACATGAACAACAGCACAACTAAGAGCAGCTGATATGACTGATAGAGTCCACCTGTTATATTGAAACATAACCCAGCAAATCCTGGAGAAGCTCCTCTGAATCAGAAATGCTGTGTCTCAAATCTCAAATCTCTTCTTCTGTTCTTACACTTCTTCATAGTCTGAGGTCATGAGTATGTTCAAACTGAGAAGTATGTAGCAGAAGGGGAGGGATCACCTTTCAAACAGGAAATGGCGGCGGAAGGCGTTGTAACTACGGTAACCATCGCTGTGTTATAAAAATATAAATGACAGCATACGTAAGCTCCACTTTACTGTTGTCACATATAAACCATCAGTAGGTTTATTGGGTTCATTTAACACGAGTGACACTCATCTAATTATTGGTGGTAAAATAAAGATTAAATTAAAGTAAGACTGCTTAAATAATCAGTGTGCCGTCATTTCTTATAAGTGTTGGTACTGTCCTTTTTGTTTTTGGTAATATGTCAAATCTTAAATAAATCATCCAAAACAATATTCACTCCTTTGTGTTTCTATAGTTCCTGTAAAGTTTTCACACTAACAGCTGAACAGAACTTCTCCTCTGAATGAGAGTTTATTTTATAAGCTTCATGCAGGTCATGATGTTCAGTACTGTACACATTAAATCACATAAAACCTGTTAATTATTCATCTTTACAGCTGATGGTTGGTGTATTGTTGAACTTTGGACTGAAACACACCCTGTGTTACTGTGAAGCTACACACAGACACACAGACTGAAAAACAGAGCGTCAGATTCACCTTCAGACCAAACTAACAACTTCCTCTGAGTGAGTACAGCTACAGGAGAGAAAAGTGGAAAACTAGAACTCTGCTGCTTCAACCTGCTGACTCTCCACACACTGAAGGTGAGTTTGACTAAAAGCTGGAGTCACACTGAAAGTAAATGTCAGTGAAGTTAGTAGAGGAGGGAGGGGAGCCATGACTGACTGTACTTTCTCTCTGCTGTGGTTTCAGCTTCACTCAGAGACTAAATGGCTTCCAGATCAGAGGAGGATCTCTGCTGTCCGGTCTGTCATGAGGTCTTTAGAGATCCTGTTATTCTGTCATGTAGCCACAGCTTCTGTAAAGACTGTCTGAAGAGCTGGTGGAGAGAGAAACCAACACATGAGTGTCCAGTTTGTAAGAGAAGATCTTCAAGGACTGAACCACCTTGTAATCTGGTGTTAAGGAACCTGTGTGAGTCCTTCTTACAGGACAGAGATCAGAGAGCTTCAGAGACTCTCTGCAGTCTGCACTCTGAGAAACTCAAACTCTTCTGTCTGGACCATCAGCAGCCAGTGTGTCTCGTCTGCAGAGATTCAGAAAAACACACCAAACACAGATTCAGACCCATCGATGAAGCTGCACCACAACACAAGAAGGAACTTGAGGAAACTCTGAAGCCCTTAAAGAAGAAGTTAAAGGTTTGTGAAGAAGTTAAAGTGAAGTTTGATCAAACAGCAAAACACATTAAGGTCCAGGCCCAACACACAGAGAGGCAGATTAAGGAGCAGTTTAAGAAGCTTCACCAGTTTCTAGAAGAGGAAGAGGAGGCCAGGATGGCTGCTCTGAGGGAGGAAGAGGAGCAGAAGAGTCAGATGATGAAAGAGAAGATGGAGGCTCTGAGCAGAGAGATAGCAGCTCTTTCACACACAGTCAGAGCCACAGAGGAGGAGCTGAGAGCTGAAGACGTCTCATTCCTGAACAACTACAAGGCTGCGGTGGAAAGAGTCCAGCGCTGCCCCCTGCTGGATGATCCACAGCTGCCCTCAGGAGCTCTGATAGACCAGGCCAAACACCTGGGCAACCTCGCCTTCAACATCTGGAACAACATGAAGGAGATGGTCTCCTACACTCCTGTCATTCTGGATCCAAACACTGCTGATCTACATGTCATCCTGTCTGAAGATCTGACCAGTGTGAGATCTGAAGGAGAGAAACAGCAGCTTCCTGATAATCCAGAGAGGTTTGATTATTATTATTATTACTCTGTCCTGGGCTCTGAGGGCTTTAACTCAGGGACTCACAGCTGGGATGTCGAGGTTGGAGACAGTAACTACTGGATGCTGGGTGTGTCATCAGAGTCTGTTCAGAGGAAGGGAGACATACAGTATGGATTATGGACGATAGAGTTAGATGATGATAAATACTCAGCATATTCACCACCAGCTTGCTACACTCTTCTCCCAGTGAAGAAGAAGCTCCAGAGGATCAGAGTGAATCTGGACTGGAACAGAGGAAATCTGTCGTTCTCTGATCCTGATACTAACACACACATACACACCTTCACACACACTTTCACTGACACACTGTTTCCATACATTAACACTACGGATAACCTCCCACTGAAGATTTCTCCACTGAAGGTCTCTGTGACAGTGAATCGATGATTACTATTGATGATGATTATTGATGATGAAGACTATTGACGATGATGATAATTATGATGATTATTATTAGGGCCCAAGCACTATACAGTGCGAAGGCCCTATTGTAATCGTACCGATTATTATTCTCGTTCTGTCAAAACGAACGCCTTTTTGACAGCCTAAACGTGCCCGAAAAGTCACCAAAATTTGCACGTACATCAGACCCGGCGAAAAATTTGATATTTTATGGTCCGCCAAAATGGCCGTCGCAAAATGGCTCAATGGCGCCCCCTATTGAATATAAAAATGTGAGAGATTGACGTACATGAACGAAATTTGGTATATATATGTATCATGTCTAGACGCACAAAAAAGTCTGGGGGCCCATGACATCACTCCAACAGGAAGTCGGCCATTTTGAAAAATATGTGCGATTTTGCCCATTTCCACTCCTCGTACTTTAACGAACTTGTCCTAGGGATTTAATCCGACCAACTTCAAATTCACTCAGAAACATCTTGAGACATTGGAGGTGAAAAGTTATCAAAAACTTTCTAATTAGGGATCCGGTTTGGCCGTGGCGGCGCCGACAATTTCCTTCACCATTAGATCCTTCGCCATTAAACAGGAAGTCCTTATAACTCTTACAGACATCGTCCGATCTACACCAAATTAATTACGCATGTAGAGGGTCCCGCCCTGAAAACATCTATGCATCAATACTGTGTCAGCTCCATAGCGTCACCTACTGGATATAATAGTGCCCTCTTGTAAATTGAAAAAAAATTGAGCCCCTCAAGTCAGATTGACATAGACAAATCAAATTTGGTACACATATGTATCTTGTAAAGACGCACCAAAAACTCTCTTGGACCCACACCCTCACTCGAACAGGAAGTCGGCCATTTTGAAATGAATTTGCAATTTTGGCACGGTTTGATACAATTTTCACACCACGTACTTTAATGAATTCATCCTAATCCGACTGACGTCATTTTGACTCTGTGTCATCTCAAGACCTGGAAGATGCGTCGCGGCAAGTCTAGCTCAGTCGTGGAGGGGCGGGGGAGCTTGGGTCCGATCATCGCTGCTTGCAGCTTTAATTATTATTGTTATTGATCATGATGGTGATTATTGGTGACAATATCTTAGTTTTAAAAGCAGCATCAGGTTTGTTAAAATGTACATTTAGTATTTTTGTTGGTTTAATTCACATTTGCGCCAAATAATTATTCATGTTTATTTTCACATTTTAGCGTCTTTAAATTTGACTAAACCACATGGACACAAAAACATCACTGAATCATTTGCTCTTAATGAGAAGTATGGAAACCTGCAGCACTATGAGAACCTGGATGGTTTCACTCTAAACAGTCAAAAAGTTGAGTGAGGGTCTATGGACACTTCTCATCCTCAACGGTCGCCATCTTGGCTCCGTAGCAGAAGGGGACGGGCGACTTTTCAAACAGGAAATGGTAACCGAGGACACTGTAACTACAGTAACCATCGCCAAGTTACACAAATATAAATTCTTCATGTGTTTTTTACACTTTACTGTTGTCACATATAAACCATCAGCAGGTTTATTGGGTTCATTTAACAGTCTGTGATGATTTGGTACCAAGAACGAAGCAGTAAGTAGCTAATCGTCATTTCCTGTAAGTGTTTAACCTGTCGATATCTGCACACTACACAAGTAACTACACATTGTACACAGTGTACTAACACAAGACACAGCACATATGTAACATGATCGTCTAATTCTTGGTGACAGAAATTATTTTCTTTTAAATTTTTTTCCTTTTTGTGGCATTTTTACCTTTTTATCAGATTGGATCCTGAATCAGAGACATTGTGATTAGATGGTGTTCATGGTAACTATTCAGCTACTGAAAACATTTTATTCTAAAACTAGTAGTTATCTTAGGAAGTAGTCATCTGTCCCTGTGTTTGCCTGCTTCTCTTTGCTTTTATATTTTCATGATCTTCTTTGGTTTAATCTGTTTTTACTGTCATTGTTTCTGATGTTTTTATGGTCTTGTAGTGTAAAATGTGGGTGATAATAAAGAGGTGTATGTGATTCTGCACTTACTGAGTGAATAAGCATATTTGATCTCATAAATATACCCTGAGTTATATGTGATTAAATGTATTACACTTTTATTATTATTATTATTTAAAAAGAAAAGAATGCAACAACAAAAGTCATGAAACAGTATTGTAATTGAGATAGTGTAACGGCTGGTGAGTGTGGACCCAGTTGCAGGAAGGGGAAGCGAGGCAGAGGTACAAAGTCCAGTAAGGCAGGTTCTTTAATCAAAAGAGGAGGCAATGTGGTCATACACGAAAAGGCTAGCAGGAATCAGGCAAACAAAACAGGCAGAAAATCTGAGGTCAAATAACGAACCAGTCTTACACAAGGAAACAAACAGGAACAACGCGAGAAAGCAAGTACACAGGGTAACAAAGACAATCTGGCCAGGAAGACATGGTGGGGCGGGGTTATATACACACACAGGGAGGCAAGACACAGGTGAAACTAATAGGTAATTAACTAAGGCGGGAAAAAGAACAAAGAGGGAAAGTAAAACTGACAGCACAGGGGAAGACTAGACTTTCAAAATAAAACAGGAAATGTACAACACAAAATACAGAGTCTGACAGTATATAACTCAAAGTAAGTGGGCATCAGCCAATGAACTGAGGTAACCCCTGTACAACACACTGAAGTTTCAAGGCCACACTCTGAAAGAACTCCATGCACCTGTGACTGGAGTTATGAATGAAATGAGCATTATGTTGATCGATGCCAAGAAAAAGTTGTTTTGGATGGAATATGATAGGTTGAAATTTACGTTATGCATGAAGCTGGATTTAGAGATGAAGTGAAAGAATCGTGATGCTGACATGAACAACAGCACAACTAAGAGCAGCTGATATGACTGATAGACTTCCCTCCACCTGAAATATTGAAATATAACCCAGAAAATCCTGGAGAAGCTCCTCTGAATCAGAAATGCTGTGTCTCAAATCTCAAATCTCTTCTTCTGTTCTTACACTTCTTCATAGTCTGACTTCATGAGTATGTTCAAACTGAGAAGTATGTAGCAGAAGGGGAGGGATCACTTTTCAAACAGGAAATGGCGGCTGAAGACGTTGTAACTACGGTGACCATCGCTGTGTTATACAAATATAAATCATACATGTGTTTTTTACACTAAGCTCCACTTTACTGTTGTCACATATAAACCATCAGCAGGTTTATTGAGTTCATTTAAAAGTCTAGTAATGATTTGCACGAGTGACACTCATCTAATTATTGGTGATAAAATTAAATTAAATTAAAACTCCATCATTTATCATCCATCCATCCATCCAGCCATCATTTATCATCCATCCATCCATCCATTATCATCCATCTATCCATCCATCCATCCATCCATCCTTCCATTATCATCCATCCATTATCATCCATCCATTATCATCCATCCATCCATCCATTATCATCCATCCAGCCATCATTTATCATCCATCCATCCGTCTATCCATCCATCCATCCATCCATCCATTATCATCCATCCATCCATCCATTATAGTCCATCTATCCATCCATCCATCCATTATCATCCATCCATCCATCCATCCGTCTATCCATCCATCCATCCATTATCATCCATCCATCCATCCATTATCATCCATCCATCCATCCATCCATCCATCCATCCATACATCCATCCATCCATCTGTAATGATTTGCACGAGTGACACTCATCTAATTATTGGAGATAAAATCAAGATTAAATTAAAACTCCATCATTTATCATCCATCCATCCATCCATCAATCCATTATCATCCATCCATCCATCCATCATTTATCATCCATCCATTATCCATCCATTATCATCCATCCATCCATCCATCCATCCATTATCATCCATTCAACCATCCATCCTTCCATCCATCCATTATCTTCCATCCATCCATCATCATCCATTCAACCATCCATCCATCCATCCATCATTTATCATTCATACATCCATGCATCATTTATCATCCATCCATGCATCCATCCATCCATCCATTATCATCCATCCATCCATCCATCCATCAATCCATCCATCCATTATCATCCATCCTTTATCATCCATTCATTATCATCCATCCATCCATTATCATCCATCCATCCATCCCTCCATCCATTCATCCATCCATTATCATCCATACATCCATACATCGATCCATTATCATCCATCCATCATTTATCATCCATCCATTATCATCCATCCATCCATCATTTATCATCCATTATCATCCATTCAACCATTATCATCCATACATTATCATCCATCCATCATCCGTCCATTATCATCCATACATCCATGCATCATTTATCATCCATCCATCCATCCTTCCATTATCATCCATCCATCCATCCATCCATTATCATCCATCCATCCATTATCATCCATTCAACCATCCATCCATCCATCCATCCATCCATTATCATCCATCCATCCATCCATTATCATCCATCCATCATTTATCATCCATCCATCCATCCATTATCATCCATCCATCTATTCATGCATCATTTATCATCCATACATCCATGTATCATTTATAATCCATCCATCCATCCATCCATCCATTATCATCCATCCATCTATCCATTATCATCCATATATCCATCCATCCATCCATTATCATCCATCCATGCATCATTTATCATCCATCCATCCATGCATCATTTATCATCTATCCATCCATTATCATTCATCCATCCATCCATTATCATCCATCCATCTATCCATCCATCCATCCATCATTTATCATCCATCCATCATCCATCCATCCATCCATCATTTATCATCCATCCATCCATCTGTAAGGATATGCATGACTGACATACTCATCTAATTATTGGTGATAGAATCAAGATTAAATTAAATTGAGACTGCTGAAATAACTGTTATATTTATTGGGAAGTTAAATACCCCAAACAGCATCTCTTTATGTCACAGTGACAGAGGTTGAACAGAGGTCGGCATCTGATGAATGGAGGTACGGGGGGGCGAGGTTGTGGAGGGATTTTAAAGTGAGGAGGAGCAGTTTATATTGGATGTGAGGGATGGAGAGCCAGGGGAGGTTCTGGAGGACGGAGCCATGTGATCCTGAGAACTGGTTTGACTGAAGAGTCGGACAACAGCAACAAGTTCATCAGTGTGCCGTCATTTCTTATAAGTGTTGGTACTGTCCTTAAATATGTCAGATCTTAAATAAATCATCCAGAACAATATTCACTCCTTTGTGTTTCTATAGTTCCTGTAAAGTTTTCACACTAACAGCTGAACAGAACTTCTCCTCTGAATGAGAGTTTATTTTATAAGCTTCATGCAGGTCATGATGTTCTGTACTGTACACATTAAATCACATAAAACCTGTTAATCATTCATCTTTACAGCTGATGGTTGGTGTATTGTTGAACTTTGGACTGAAACACACCCTGTGTTACTGTGAAGCTACAACATTTATCAGAAGACATCTGACAAAGCTCCGCCCCTCACCTGACTCACCTGAGACAAACCAGGAAACAGTTTATTGTTGGTCTCTAAAGAGACACACAGACTGAAAAACAGAGCATCAGATTCACCTTCAGACCAAACTAACAACTTCCTCTGAGTGAGTACAGCTACAGGAGAGAAAAGTGGAAAACTAGAACTCTGCTGCTTCAACCTGCTGACTCTCCACACACTGAAGGTGAGTTTGACTAAAAACTGGAGTCACACTGAAAGTAAATGTCAGTGAAGTTAGTAGAGGAGCAGCGTTAGCTGGTGAAAGATATTCTAGGTGAGGCTGTTTGTGCCGAAGCTTTCAGTAACTAAAATTAACTACAGACGAAGAAAAACTGTCACATGAATATAAAATGTGCAAATACTGAGTTTATATGTGAGTGAGTGAGTGTGCTCTTATTTGTACATGAACTTTGCTCCTTTGTCCCCAGAGCGATAACCCTAATAAATTGCACAATACTGATTCACAGTCTTAAATTCTCTTTTTTAGCGGTTTTAATTAAGCCAGACTTGATTATTGTCTGTAATTTGTCTGTAATTTTGTTTTTTATATGTGACCATGTTGTGATTTTAACCTGTCTGCAAGTCAAGTTTCTCTTAGGGGACAATAAAAGCAACTGAACTGAACCTTCTGAGTGGTAAACTTCTCAATGAATTTGGTCTTGTTTTTTAATAAAGCTGTGCTTGACTCTGAATGTGTTCAGATTAGAGTCAGGAGCTACAGGAGAGAAAAGTTGAAAACTGGAACTCTGCTGCTTCAACCTGCTGACTCTCCACACACTGAAGGTGAGTTTGACTAAAAACTGGAGTCACACTGAAAGTAAATGTCAGTGAAGTTAGTAGAGGAGGGAGGGGAGCCATGACTGACTGTACTTTCTGTCTGCTGTGTTTTCAGCTTCACTCAGAGACTAAATGGCTTCCAGATCAGAGGAGGATCTCTGCTGTCCGGTCTGTCATGAGGTCTTTAGAGATCCTGTTGTTCTGTCATGTAGCCACAGCTTCTGTGAAGACTGTCTGAAGAGCTGGTGGAGACAGAAACCAACACATGAGTGTCCAGTTTGTAAGAGAAGATCTTCAAGGACTGAACCACCTCGTAACCTGGTGTTAAAGAACCTGTGTGAGTCCTTCTTACAGGACAGAGATCAGAGAGCTTCAGAGGCTCTCTGCAGTCTGCACTCTGAGGAACTCAAACTCTTCTGTCTGGACCATCAGCAGCCAGTGTGTGTCGTCTGCAGAGATTCAGAAAAACACACCAAACACAGATTCAGACCCATCGATGAAGCTGCACGACAACACAAGAAGGAACTTGAGGAAACTCTGAAGCCCTTAAAGGAGAAGTTAAAGGTTTGTGAAGAAGTTAAAGTGAAGTTTGATCAAACAGCAAAACACATTAAGGTCCAGGCCCAACACACAGAGAGGCAGATTAATGAGCAGTTTAAGAAGCTTCACCAGTTTCTAGAAGAGGAAGAGGAGGCCAGGATGGCTGCTCTGAGGGAGGAAGAGGAGCAGAAGAGTCAGATGATGAAGGAGAAGATGGAGGCTCTGAGCAGAGAGATAGCAGCTCTTTCACACACAGTCAGAGCCACAGAGGAGGAGCTGAGAGCTGAAGACGTCTCATTCCTGAACAACTACAAGGCTGCAGTGGAAAGAGTCCAGCGCTGCCCCCTGCTGGATGATCCACAGCTGCCCTCAGGAGCTCTGATAGACCAGGCCAAACACCTGGGCAACCTGGCTTTCAACATCTGGAACAACATGAAGGACATGGTCTCCTACACTCCTGTCATTCTGGATCCAAACACTGCTGGTCTAAAACTCATCCTGTCTGAAGATCTGACCAGTGTGAGATATGAAGGAGAGACACAGCAGCTTCCTGATAATCCACAGAGGTTTGGTGATTATTGTATTGTCCTGGGCTCTGAGGGCTTTAACTCAGGGACTCACAGCTGGGATGTCGAGGTTGGAGACAGTAAATACTGGTCAGTGGGTGTGTTATCAGAGTCTGTTCAGAGGAAGGGAATCATACGGTCTGGATTATGGACAATAAGGTTCTTTAAAGATAAATACTCAGCACGATCACCACCAGCTCCCCCCACTGATCTCCCAGTGAAGAAGAAGTTCCAGAGGATCAGAGTGAATCTGGACTGGAACAGAGGAAATCTGTCGTTCTCTGATCCTGATACTAACACACACATACACACCTTCACACACACTTTCACTGACACACTGTTTCCATACATTCACACTAGGGATGAAGTCCCACTGAAGATTTCTCCACTGAAGGTATCTGTGACAGTGAATCGATGATTATTATTGATGATGATGATTAGTATTGATGATGATGACTATTGATGATTATTATTATTAGTAGTATTAATGATGATAATTATGATTATTATCAATTGATTGATCAAAAGATTATTATCATCATTTAAAAAGAAAAGAATGAAGCAACAAAAGTCATGAAACAGTATTGTAATTGAGATAGTATATAACTCAAAGTAAGTGGGCATCAGTCAATGAACTGAGGTAACCCCTGTACAACATACTGAAGTTTCAAGGCCACACTCTGAAAAACCTCCATGCACCTGTGACTGGAGAAGAACAAGAAAAAGTTGTTTTGGAAGGAACCTGATAGGTTGAAATTTACTCAGGCAAAGGGGATCTCCCATTTTCCCACGATGGTCAGCAAAAGTATGAGTATATTATCTGAGATCATTGTATGATTTCTACATAGACGCTGTCTGTGTTGTTTTGGTTCCAACGAATAAAACTCTAACTGCATTCAGCTTTACGACTCTTGGTGATTTTTCTGTTTTGGACCTTTTGAAACTTTAACTTTTTAAAAAATAACAAATTATTGGACTGTTTGATTTACTGCAGTCTTTTCAAGTTTTTTTTATGTGAAGAAATTTCAGATTCATATCACAGACTGTATAGAAGAAATGGATGTAACATCCGTGACGTCACCCATTGGTTTTTTTGGACTGCTGCTCGGAAGCCAATAGCTTCAAATCTGGCACCATCTTGAACATTTCAGGTGCATGCTGGGAAAAATAAAAACACAAATTCTACTCATAAGGGCATGAGGCGGGGTCATGGGCGGAGCCATGGGCGGAGCGGGGAGGTTGCTATGGTTGCGAGGGCTGGATCTTGAGGACATTGGTCAATCAACCTGTCAATCAGGACGTAGCCACGCCCTAATGCATACCCTGCTTTATCGTCACATATAAAATCAGGGAGGCCAAAATGTCCCAAATGAACATCATACTGCATTGAAGAAGGCTTTAAACTAGCGATTGAGACCATAAACACATTTTGAAAACGTTTACTGAGGTTAGAAATCAAGTGAGAAGTTGGTGAATTCTCCATTGACTTGTATAGAGACGGTCGCCCCCTGGTGGCCTTTTGATAGAATGCAGCTCTAACTTACTTCCTTGTTGGTTAATTTCATATATTTGACGATTTTATTAATCATTCAAATTTAGCGGGGTGGTGAAACTCAGAACACATTTATTATTACTTTACACAGACTTTAACACTCTTTGGAGGCCACTTTGGAGAAGTTTATTAGCCTTTATTGCCATTCATAAACAATAAAAGGCAATTTTAACATGACAGAACAAAACCACCTTGAGATTGGGCTTCATTTACTGTCCTCATTTCACTATGGCAGGACGGTTACACTTTTCATTCAGCAGTATGAAGCTCAATTTTTAAGGGAGAAAACTGTTATTTTAGTTTGGACAGAGAGGTAAAAGTCATCCCACCATCTCAGACACCTTTAGATTCTCAGTCTCAGTATCTCTGGTTTGACACATCGGGTAAGAAGACGCTGCAGGTTTTTGTCCTTGTCACTTTACTCTGATAACCTCTCTCTGTCGGTCAGAGTCGCTGCACAGTTGGATATAAAACTGACTGCTCATGAGGGCCCAGTCAAACGTTTTACTTGCGGTCGGGAGGGTGAAACTGCGAAGAGGGGAAATAACAAATCCTGAGAGACTCTGAAATCCATCACATATCGGCAGGTGAAAAGAAGCCACCGGCATCACATGTGTCATCTGTCTGCTGCTCACCTCGGGCCAACAGCACAGTCAGAGTCCACAGGGAGATCTAACTCTCTACTGTACTGGTGGAAAACTCCTTTTTTTCATTTTTAGGGTGAATGAAACATGATAAAATGTTAATTGAAGATGTGTTTTAGCTCTATTCTTCCCAGTGATGATCCAATCTGATACAAGGACTCTTGAAAAAGGCTTTGACCTCGTCTTGAACTTCCTCCAGTCTTCACCGTTAATCAAATATGCTAATTTCACTTGGACAAACAAATCAATTGAAGTCTGACGAGATTGATTTGTTAATTTGAGCTTCTGTTTACCTTCGACTCTCCTGCCGCCTCTCACTTACTGTCATGTCTCAGGGCGGCTCCGGTCATGTCGAGGTTAACACGAAGACGACGGCCTGATCAGCCAACAGGCAGCATCAATTAATCCAAGGATATGATTTGAATCTGTTAAATTAGCGACAGCAGAAGAAGAACGGGCGACTGCAGATAAAATGACGATAACAGCTTCTGTCTATAGATGGAAACATGAGTCCATCACTTCAGCTCAGACTGAAATATCTCAACTGATATCAGATGGATTGACATTAAATTTTGTACAAACATTCAAGATCCCAAAGAGGATAAATCTCACTGACTTTAGTGAGCCTGACTGTAGTCTGTAGTGCCACCAAAAGAATAGAATATAACAGACTTTATTGTCATTGTGCAGGGTGCAACGAATTTATGGGTGTTCAGCCCACACAGTGCAAAAGAAGACAATAAAAAACATACATTGTCATGAACTCCTGTCAGGTTTAGGCAACCTAAAACACTTAAAATATCAGACAAAGGAACACGAGACAACAGGAGTTAGAGTTTCTACTTGCAAGGAGAACGGACAGAGATCTGCACAGTTACAAATCTCCAACCCGCTCTGAGTAAACCTTGCCGAACCCTTTCTTTTTATTCTCTTCAGGACTTTCCCTAATTTACATAGTCGTTGCTGCTCTAAAGGGTGGGGGTCACAAGTCGGTCACAAGTCGGTCACACACACTTCGGTCACAAGTCCTGAAAAACAACTTTAAAACAGCAAACTTGTATACTATGACTATAAAGGTTAATGATTATAGCAAGGAGTAAATATGAGATAACTTTATGTACAATAATTCCAACAACTCCACAGAGCACAGAACTGGTGGACACAAATGCACAACATAGACTAGGCTCGGACTAAAAAAGGCAGGTTTATTCCAGACAGGGTTCGGTACACGAATAGGCAGTCAGACAGGCAGAGGTATCAGAAAAGCGAGAGGCAAAAGGCGGGGTCGAGAAAACAGATGAGGTCATACACAAACAGGCTATGACTAAGACTAAGAGTGCTACGAAAGACGCTGGGACGAGGACCATGAAGTGCAACGAACTGGCGACGAGACTGTGACACAGAGGGTAAAATACAAAAGGAAACGAGGGAAGATGGGAGACAGGTGGGGAGAACAATCAGGGAGCAGGTGTGATGAGACGGGGGAAGGGCGGCAGGAAGGTGACGCTAGAACAGAGACAAAGGGTTAGTGATTTCACAATAAAGCCATAACAGGAAATGTGCAAACGGAAACAGAAACTTAGCAGACATGACATACGTGGTATAAAAACACACAAAAATAAAATAAAACAGGCTCAAATTAGTGTTTTTTAAAGATTATTTTTTCATCCTATTTGTGTTTGACAGACAGAGAGAGGAAGTCAAACTGTGAATGTTTATGTGGTATGTACCTTTACCGTTAGGTCCACATTTACAGTTTTTAGTGAAATATCTCAAATTATTTGATGGGAAGACGTTCATATTCCCAGATGAAAGCATGTGAGAAGTTTAGAGGGAAGAATCAGTATTTGGTGGAGCTGTTAACAACTCATAGACATCTGAAATGTGAGCCGATTACACACTGCTGACTGGTTTCATCTTTAACAATGTGTTGGATTTTAAAAGCTTGTTATATTTTCCATTGAGTCAAATCTGCATCTGAAAAGTAACTAAAGCTGTTAAATAAATGTAGTGGAGTAGAAAGTACCTCAAACTGTACTACAGTAAAGTACTAGTACCTCAAACTGTACTACAGTAAAGTACTAGTACCTCTAACAGTACTACAGTAAAGTACTAGTACCTCAAACTGTACTACACTAAAGTACAAGTACCTCAAACTGTACTACAGTATAGTACTAGTACCTCTAACAGTACTACAGTAAAGTACTAGTACCTCAAACTGTACTACAGTAAAGTACTAGTACCTCTAACTGTACTACAGTAAAGTACAAGTACCTCAAACTATACTACAGTAAAGTACTAGTACCTCTAACTGTACTACAATAAAGTACTAGTACCTCTAATTGTACTACAGTAAAGTACAAGTACCTCTAACTGTACTATGGTAAAGTACAAGTACCTCAAACTATACTACAGTAAAGTACAAGTACCTCAAACCATACTACAGTAAAGTACAAGTACCTCAGACCGTACTACAGTAAAGTATAAGTACCTCAAACTGTACTACAGTAAAGTACTAGTACCTCAAACTGTACTACAGTAAAGTACTAGTACCTCAAACTGTACTACAGTAAAGTACTTAGTTACTTTCCACCACTAATTAAACTGTATATTAACTGTATTGTCT
Organism: Scomber japonicus; assembly: GCF_027409825.1. Lineage (NCBI taxonomy): Eukaryota > Metazoa > Chordata > Actinopteri > Scombriformes > Scombridae > Scomber > Scomber japonicus. The sequence goes on from NC_070580.1 coordinate 38,155,144, forward strand.
CTATATAAAGTACATTTTGAGGTGAAATGAGTGATTCTGGGGCAGATTAAAGCCGTTTATACGTAATAATAATGTTTAAATGTTTAATAATGATGTTTAAACTTGGATGTTTTACCTTCTTTAACATCCTGTTTCTATCTCCGCCTCTCATTTCACTTGTTGTTCCATTAAAATGTGAAAGTTGGCCGTCTGTCTGGCCCCTTTCAGCCTTTAGGTGAAGCTGTGAGGATGAAGGAAGATAGCAGCGTTGGTTTCACACTCTGTCTCAATATCGGCTGTTTACCCGCAGCTTTATCTTCATTACTCGTCTCTGCATGGATTCACTGATAAGATGCAGGACAGCGATACGCGACATGATATAATTCTGTGACAAGAGACACCGCGGCTCGTTTTCATCTGCGGGGGATTTTTGGATTAGATGTGTCTGTCAGTGGACATTATAATCCCTCCCTACCTCTTAGCAGTTTTAAAGGCAGCGGCCGTGTTTCACTGAGCTGTGCTGCCCAGTCTGACATCGAGAGCCAACAGGAGTGTGAGGACGGAGTGATTACTTTACTTATAAAAAGACCCAAAAAACCCCCAGAGAGAGAGATGACACCTCTCTACCTGAAGCCTCCCAAGCCTCAGGTGTGTTTTATGCTTCTTTCATTTAAAGGTGTATGTAATATATTTGGCACCCAGATGTGTAATATCTTGCTTTTCAGCCCAGATTATCCATAAAAGTATCAGTTTGTAAGAGACTTTTATGTATAAGAAGAAATAAAACAATAACACTGTGAAATTACTGACAGTCAATGTGTCATTTATATTCTATGTGGGTGTGCAGCGCATTTAATATCCATATATACCCCAACAGGTACAAAACATAGGCCTACTTGACAGCAACTGAAGATGAAATACAAAAATATAGCTCAAACAAATATTTCTATATATTCCCATCAATGCCCCTTAATTTCCATATATTCCCATAGATTCCCAGGATAACTTCACTAAACCTCTCGGGATAACTTCACTAAACCTCTCGGGTTAACTTCACTAAACCTCTCGGGATAACTTCACTAAACCTCTCGGGATAACTTCACTAAACCTAAACCTCTCGGGATAACTTCACTAAACCTAAACCTCTCAGGATAACTTCACTAAACCTCTCGGGATAGCTTCACTAAACCTCTCGGGATAACTTCACTAAACCTAAACCTCTCGGGATAACTTCACTAAACCTAAACCTCTCGAGATAACTTCACTAAACCTCTCGGGATAACTTCACTAAACCTCTCGGGGTAACTTCACTAAACCTAAACCTCTCAAGATAACTTCACTAAACCTCTCGGGATAACTTCACTAAACCTCAACCTCTCGGGATAACTTCACTAAACCTAAACCTCTCGGGATAACTTCACTAAACCTAAACCTCTCGGGATAACTTCACTAAACCTAAAACTCTCGGGATAACTTCACTCAACCTCTCGGGATAACTTTACCAAACCTCTCGGGATAACTTTACTAAACCTAAAACTCTCGGGATAACTTTACTAAACCTAAAACTCTCGGGATAACTTTACTAAACCTAAACCTCTCGAGATAACTGCACTAAACCTCTCGGGATAACTTCACTAAACTTCTCAGGATAACTTCACTAAACCTCTCAGGATAACTTCACTAAACCTAAACGTCTCAGGATAACTTCACTAAACCTCTCGGGATAACTTCACTAAACCTCTCGGGATAACTTCACTAAACCTCTCGGGATAACTTCACTAAACCTCTCGGGATAACTTCACTAAACCTCTCGGGATAACTCCACTAAACCTCTCGGGATAACTTCACTAAACTTCTCGGAATAACTTCACCAAACCTCTCGGGATAACTTCACTAAACCTGAACCTCTCGGGATAACTTCACTAAACCTCTCGGGATAACTTCACCAAACCTCTCGGGATAACTTCACCAAACCTCTCGGGATAACTTCACTAAACCTCTCGGGATAACTTCACTAAACCTCTCGGGATAACTTCACTAAACCTCTCGGGATAACTTCACTAAACCTCTCGGGATAACTTCACTCAACCTAAACCTCTCGGGATAACTTCACTAAACCTAAACCTCTCAGGATAACTTCACTAAACCTCTCGGGATAACTTCACCAAACCTCTCGGGATAACTTCACTAAACCTCTCGAGAAAACTTCACTAAACCTCTCGGGATAACTTCATGTAACCTCTCGGGATAACTTCACTAAACCTCTCGGGATAACTTCATGTAACCTCTCAGGATAACTTCACTAAACCTCTCGAGATAACTTCACTAAACCTCTCGGGATAACTTCACTAAACCTAAACCTCTCGGGATAACTTCACTAAACCTCTCGGGATAACTTCACTAAACCTCTCGGGATAACTTCACTAAACCTAAACCTCTCGGGATAACTTCACTAAACCTCTCGGGATGACTTCACTAAACCTCTCGGGATAACTTCACTAAACTTCTCAGGATAACTTCACTAAACATTTCAGGATAACTTCACTAAACCTAAACCTCTCAGGATAACTTCACTAAACCTCTCGGGATAACTTCACTAATCCTAAACTTCTCGGGATAACTTCACTAAACCTCTCGGGATAACTTTACCAAACCTCTCGGAATAACTTTACCAAACCTCTCGGGATAACTTCACTAAACCTAAACCTGTCAGGATAACTTCACCAAACCTGTCAGGACTCCTGCAGCGAGCGCACATGTGACTGTTTTCCCCGCTTTACTTGTTTAAAGTTGTTGAATCTAAGCTTCAGAAACTTCCCCAGTGGTTTTATTGTCTCTCTAGTAAACCTAAAGAGTGTGAAGAGAGGGCGTCTGTGTGCTCCTGTTTCTCTGTTTCTGCTGTGTGGGAGTGAATAAACATGAGTCTTCTTTATATTAGTGTACGCTGAAGTGCAGAGAGATGCAGAGGAGGAGTCTTCTGAGGCTCAGTGGAGGAGAAGATGCAGAGAGGATGAAATGTGTGATGATGAGGAGGCGGTAAAAAGGAAAAAAAAGAAAAAAGGTGGGCCTGAATAAACAAGAGATGATTATAAAAGAAGATAAAGAAAAAAGGGACAAGCAGGGACACACAGGAGGAGAGAAGAAAGGGGGGTGAGATGTGTTAAAAAAGGAGGAGGAGGGAGGGAGATGGGGGGAAGGTAAGAAGAAGAAGAGAGGAGGTGGAAAACAAGATGATGAAGATGATGAAGAAGAGAGGGAGAGAGAGAGAGAGAGAGAGAGAGAGAGAGAGAGAGAGAGAGAGAGAGAGAGAGAGAGAGAGAGAGAGAGAGAGAGAGAGAAAGAAAGAAAGAAAAGAGAAAGAGGAGAGAGTTGAGTCTGAAGAGGAAAACAGATTCAAACATTCCTTTGAGGAGAAACTGGAGAAGCATCGTGCAACAACCCAAACCCACCCCCACCGGGTCCGTCAGCTGCGCCGCGGTCACCGAAACTGATAGGTGCCTCTATGACCAATGAGAGTGTTTCCATCAGCAGCGTCTCAGAAGGAGGGAAGGAAGGACAGCAGGGAAGGAGGAAGGAAAGAAGGAAGAAGGAAGGAAAGGAGGGAGGAAGGAAGGAGGAAGGAAAGGAGGGAAGAAAGAAAGAGAGAAGGAAATGAGGGAGGAAGGAAGTAGAGAGGAAGGAAAGGAGGGAGGAAAGAAAGAGAAAAGGAGGGAAGGAAGGAAAGCAGGGAAGGAGGAAGGAAAGAAGGAAGAAGGAAGTAAAGGAGGGAGGAAGGAAGGAGGAAGGAAAGGAGGGAAGAAAGAAAGAGAGAAGGAGGGAGGAAGGAAGAAGGAAAGGAGGGAGGAAAGAAGGAAGGAAAAGAGTGAGGGAGGAAAGAAGGAAAGAGGGAGGAAATAAAGAGCGAAGGAGGGAAAGAGGGAACAGTCAAAGCGGTGCCTCTATGACCAATGAGAGTGTTTCCATCAGCAGCGTCTCAGAAGGAGGGAAGGAAGGACAGCAGGGAAGGAGGAAGGAAAGAAGGAAGAAGGAAGGAAAGGAGGGAGGAAGGAAGGAGGAAGGAAAGGAGGGAAGAAAGAAAGAGAGAAGGAAATGAGGGAGGAAGGAAGTAGAGAGGAAGGAAAGGAGGGAGGAAAGAAAGAGAAAAGGAGGGAAGGAAGGAAAGCAGGGAAGGAGGAAGGAAAGAAGGAAGAAGGAAGTAAAGGAGGGAGGAAGGAAGGAGGAAGGAAAGGAGGGAAGAAAGAAAGAGAGAAGGAGGGAGGAAGGAAGAAGGAAAGGAGGGAGGAAAGAAGGAAGGAAAAGAGTGAGGGAGGAAAGAAGGAAAGAGGGAGGAAATAAAGAGCGAAGGAGGGAAAGAGGGAACAGTCAAAGCGGTGCCTCTATGACCAATGAGAGTGTTTCCATCAGCAGCGTCTCAGAAGGAGGGAAGGAAGGACAGCAGGGAAGGAGGAAGGAAAGAAGGAAGGAGGAAGGAAAGAAGAATATAGAATAGAATAGAATAGAATAGCTTTATTTGTCACTATAACAAGTACAGCGAAATTACAGCAATCACCCGTCCGTACATATACAACATACAATACATAACAAGACAGAACTGGATGACTGAGCACAATAAAGAGGGGAGAAAAGGGGAAGGAAAAACGAGGAGAGAGGGGAGGAAGGAAGGAAAGGAGGGAGGAAGGAAGGAGGAAGGAAAGAAAGACAGAGAAGGAGGGAAGGAAGGAAAGCAGGGAAGGAGGAAGGAAGAAGGAAGGAAAGGAGGGAGGAAATAAAGAGAGAAGGAGGGAGGAAGGAAAGGAGGGAGGAAAGAAGGAAGGAAAAGAGGGAGGGAGGAAAGAAGGAAAGAGGGAGGAAAGAAAGATGGGGTCAATTTGACCCGGTAGGACGACACGAGGGTTAAAAGCTGCGTATTAAAGATAATATTCATGTCTGGTTTAATAACTCCACCCTGTTTTACTAAAAAAGAGTGGTGCAGTAAAACAGACGTCCCACACACACACACACACACACACACACACACACACACACTCAGAGTTTTGCTGGGGGCCGATCACAGAGCTCTGCTGGTGTCAGAAACACACAGAAAGCAGCAGCAGTGACACACTTCCTGTCTAATCAGGAGCGAGCAGAGAGAGAGAGAGAGAGACGAGGCTGGCTCTGTTGCAGCGGCTCCTGAGGCGATGGCAGCCGCTCACATCCGCTCTGAGCTTCACACCGACCGGGACAGAAGGTGGAGCGGCACATCAAAGAGCCGCAGTCCACACCTCCGTCAGCAGGTAATCTGAACGTTTACGGCAGAGCTCTGAAAGTCCTGCAGGTTCAACTCTGAGTCACAACACCACAATAAAGAAGAATATACGTATTTTAACATCTGTCACACTGCTGATTACTGGGTTCATACAGCTACACATACAGTATATTATGTGCTCCATTACCAGAATGATCCTTTAAAGCAGGGGGGTCAAACATAAGGCCTGTGGACCAGAATCGGGCCCACTTTCTTTTCTTTCCTTCTTTGTGTTAGTCTCTCTTTCAGTCTCTTCTTATTAGTTTTTAGGTTTCTTCAGTCAACTTGTGTCATAATGGCGATTGCTCAGACCCGAAATGCAGACACGGATCTCAGAGGTAAGGCCATGAACATGAAAACAGGTTTATTGTCAACATAGTGGTCTAAGGCAGGACCAGCTGGAGTCAGGAAGGTGAGTGTCCGTTTCCTTTAATCCAGTGTTTTTACTGAGGGGGAGTTCTGGGGTCCGAGGAGTAGACAGGTGAGTCTGGCTGGAGTTCAGGAGATCAGAGAGTAATGAAGGACTAGTGGATGGCAACCGGAGAACTGCACATGGAACCAAACTATA
>NC_070580.1:38165974-38250974 GCF_027409825.1 Scomber japonicus
GTGGCCTTTTGATAGAATGCAGCTCTAAGTTACTTCCTGGTTGGCCTCATTTCAGAGGACTGGAGCCCCCTGCGCCTGGTTTGGTACCAGGAACCTTTTTCCATTACTATAGTTCCTCCTCAACGTGGGCGGGGTCGTCATAGCAACGGCATTGGAGGAGTAATTGATTAATTGGTGACTTGCTTGTTTCTATAACAGTGAAATATATCTATCCCGGTTTGTTAAAAAAAAATAGAAACATGTTTAATTTACTGTCACGTTAAAATAAAATATCTCTAATAGCTTCTTTAGTTAATTACAAGAGCAAGAAAGTGTTTAATCTGCTTGTTACATTACAGGCGCGTGTTTGATGCCTGTCAGGTCTGCTGTGAAACATTCATTACTCTCTGCAGTGTGCTTGTGTGTGTGTGTGTGTGTGTGTGTGTGTGTGTGTGTGATTGATCCTCAGTTTCAGGGTGAACAAACACACAAACAGGAAACAAATGTTCTCTCAGCGCCGGGAGCTCGAGTCGACTCTTAATGTACGAGTCCATATTCATATCGACATTAGTTTCACGCCGCCTCATTTCCTTTAAAACTGACATCAGCTGAGATGAGTTTCACACACACACAGACACACACACACACACACACACACACACACACACACACAGAGGAGGCTGATCTATGTATTTATCAGGCGTCAGCGATCAGAGAGAATAAAACAGAGGAGTTCAGCAGAGTGAGATGTGTCGATGCAGACTGATATTAACCCTCCTGTTGTCCTGGAAGGAAGGAAGGAAGGAAGGGAGGGAGGGAGGGAGGGAGGGAGGAAGGAAGGAAAGGAGTAAGGACGAAAAGAGGAAGGAATTAAGGAGAGAAGGAAAGAAGGAAGGAAAGAAGGAAGAGATGGGGTCAATTTGACCCAGGAGGACGACACAAGGGTTAATACTAACACATAACACTCTGATGGATGAAGAAGCTGCTGAAGAGAGAGACGCATAACACTCAGAACAATGCAATATAAAATATAATGATGATGAGAAAGAGAGAGAGAAAGAGAGGGGGCGTTAAAAGAGAAAAACTAATTATAATCAGACAGCAGACGACGAGGTGAAGACAAACAAGCTGAGACACAAAGACCAATAAAGTGTCTTAAAGCTAATGAACATTAAAGATGTTTTTCTTCCTGTAATCATTCCTCCTGTTCATGAGTCAGAGATGAATATCCATCTATCTATTCATTCCTCCTGTTCATGGGTCAGAGATGAATATCTATCTATCTATATCTATCTATCCATCCATCCATCATCAGTGAGGATGATGCTCTTGTCTCCTTACTGCTCATGCACATCTGATGCAGCTGTGAGGAGATGGATGGATAGAATACCATCATAAAAACAAACTAAATACATTAAAATAAAAGACAAAATGTACAAAAGGAAGGAAGGAGCAGTCAAAACAGATGGGGTCAATTTGACCCGGGAGGACGACACAAAGGTTAAACTTTAGTAACTTGGTAATATAAGCTGAACTTATTTTTTCAAACTGAATTCAAATTTGTTTGACTCCCCCCCCGACTAGAATCATTTTATTCTTCCTGCTCTCATCACGTTATCATGTTCACTTTTCACTCGACAAGCTTGACACAACAGATTCAGACACGTCCAGAAGTCACTGTGAGAAATGTCGGTTATTAACTGAAGTGGAAGAAGCTCAATTACACGGAAAAAGGCTTCAGATTACACAACAACAACATCCAAGGAAGGTTTTCCTAACAGCTGCGTGAGTCAGGCCTCAACACACATTCAGCAGAGAGCGGATGTTGACCGGCGTTTGACTTCTCCAAGTGTCCTCTCAATCAGATCTCAATTTACCAAAACACAGAGCGGAGAGAGGCACAAGTGTCTCCTTCATATCAGCTGCTGCTGAGCGTGGGAACAAAACGCTCCACTCTTCTTCCTGTCAAACATCTGATGAGAAGACAATGTGAAGGAAAAAGCTCAAGATTCTGGAGAAGAGACGATGATGTTCTGCTTCTCTCAGCCAAAGGCGGGAGGGACGGGACAATTCCTGGTAGGCCGGCGACGTCATAAATAAAACGCAGACCGGCTATGCAATGTACGCAGGTGACACCAATGCCAAGATACTGAGAAAACTATGACTATTATATCAGTATATTATAATCCATGATGTATTTATAACACTTTCTTGTTGTGTATTTCTCAGTCACGCTCACTCTTGTGCTCCAGTTCATTCTCATCACTTCTAATTTTGCAACTTAAATCAACTCCTATTTCATTATTCTACAACTTCCATGCTTGCATATTTAAAAATCATAACTGCAATATGGCTTTAATGACAACATGAGTGGGGTAGTGAGGGAGCAGTGGCTGGGTCTGGGGTAAGGGTTGCAGGGAAGGCTGGTGAGGTAAAGGCCAAGATGTGAAGGCAGTGCACAGGGAACGGGATCCAAGGGGGGCAGAGGCAAGGCACCAGCGGGTGGGGGTAGGCAAAAAGTCACAAGAACACACTAGAGCAGAGGTGTCAAACTCATTTTCATTCAAGGGCCACATACTGCCCAATTTAATCTCATGTGGGCCGGATCATTAAAAAGATGGAAAGAAAGAAGGAAAGAAAGGAAGGAAGGACAGATAGAAAGAAGGAAGGAAGGAAGGAAGAAAGATGGAAGGAAGGAAGGAAGGAAGGAAGGAAGGAAGGAAAGAAAGATGGAAGGAAGAACAGATAGAAGGAAGGAAGGAAGGAGAAAAGATGGAATGAAGGAAGGAGGAGAAGGAAGAGAAGACATGAATGAAAGACGGAAGGAAGGAAGGAAGGACAGATGGAAGGAAGGAAGGAAGGAAGGAAGAAAAAAGAAGACACAAAGAAAAGGAAGGAAGGGAAGATGGAAGGAAGGGAGGAATAAGGAAAGTGGGCCGGACTGGACCCCTCAGCGGGCCGGATCTGGCCCACGGGCCTCATGTTTGACACCCCTGCACTCGAGGATTCGGCTGAGCGTTACCACATGAGTAGCAGAACTATCTGGAAGAGGGTGGAAGGAAGAACCGGGTCTTTATACTGCAGTTGATGAGTGTAATTAGAAATAGGTGTGCCAAACCTCCACCACTGGGCCCCACCTCTGCAAAGGGAAACAAAGACAAGGGAGGAGCACAAGAGGGAGGAGACAAGACAGACAAGGAAACTCAGGAAGTCACAGCTGGCCTCACTCTGTCGCTGCTCTCAGCTCAATGTTAATGCTCATTCTTCTGCTGTAACTCACACAAAGACTAAAGTTATTCTGTCTCCGTTTATATCTTCATCTTCATCATGAGTCTGCACTTTGAACTCTTCGGTTTATCTTTGTTTTCAACACACTTTGCTGCCTCGACTTTTATCCGTCCATGGATAAGGAGTGTTATATTTGAACCTCTCTCCAGCAGTATTTACTACGTGTTGTAAAGATTAACAGGTGTTCATTGGAAAATCGATATGAGACTCAGAGATTCTGCTGCAGTGATACACAACCGCACAGCTGACACCAAGTTTTGTGCTAAAGTTGGGACAAAAATCATGAATCAATACAGCTGTTAGAAACTGATCGTCTCCTCTCTCTCTCTGCACTGAGCTTCTGGCCTCTGTGTGTCTTTCAATGTCTCTCACAGTTTCACACCTGCTTCAAACAATAATCTCATACTGAAATATTATTACTGCTGTCTTTTATATATATAGATTTAGTAATAATAGTTTATAGTTTATTTTTGGATAGGGACAGTGCATATTAATGAACATAAATGTTAGACATCTCTGTAAATATGCCGGATTATAGCAAGTTGCTAATTTGCATCCGTAGTCCCTAATGAGAGAAATAAATATAAAAAAGAATACAAGTCAAAGAGATAGCAAATAAATAGATAAGATACACATAAAACACACACACAGTACAATACACAATCAAGAGGATATCAGATCCAGACAGGAAGCAATTTAAAAAAAAGAGAGAGTTCAGTAAGTGTTAAGTCCAGTTAGTGGTTTCATTTTTGATTAATTTTCAGCCAATGTTTTAGTCGTCCTTTAAAAGAAGAGTATGTGGGGCATTCCCTTATTGTGGAGGGAAGACTATTCCAGATGTCCCCCCCACCGCCCCACCACCACAGACAACACATTCCTCCCATACGTGTTGCGTCTACGGGGAATCTCACAGTCTCCTCTATCACAAGCCCTGGTGCTCAAACCTCCAACAGACCATTTCCTTATGAACTCATTCAGTGGTGGTGGAGCAAGACCATGGAGACATTTGTACACAAAACAAGCAAATCTAAAAGTTTTAAAATTATGAAAACTTAAAAAATTACATTTTTTCAGGGTATTGCAGATATGGGAGGAGAAGGGTTTTCTATCCAGAGTCTTTAGGACTTTTTTATAGAGAGATTCTATCGGTTTGAGTGCTGTAGTACATGCCAGTGACCAGCTGGTTAAGCAGTAGTCTATATGTGAGAGGATCATACGGTGTAAAAACAACAAAGCTGCACTGTTGGTTAAAGAGTTCCTGATCTGCCTGAAATTTGCCAGGTTGTATTTGACAGAGTTTAATACTTTTTTGATGTGTTTCCTGAATGACAGCGTCGAGTCCAGGATGACTAAATGACTGTGTGGAAACATTCCTCCTGTTCATACTGACACATATAAATGGGCCATTCTACCTGATCATAAATGTAGGGGTGCAGCTAAAATCAGTCTCAGTCCACAGTGTGACGGTGGTGACATAAAAATTTGGGGGCAGCTTTTTTTCATATAAAATTTCTTGAATTACAAATTAAATGTAAAATATATGTATTTTTGAAAGATATCAAAAAGATCTACTGAGAAACACTCAATGGAAAAATTGGCAAAAATGGGTCAGAGTTGAGGACAGTCACCTCGCAATAGAAAGTAACTTAAAATAATGATTTTATATCTATTAATATTACTGCTGTCTCAAATATTATTTTGGGTTTCAGAAGATGAAAGCAGGAACAGTTTGGGAACCTCAGAATCACCTCTCTGCTTTTTGTGGTTGATGTTGTTCTGCTGGACTCTACAGGTGAAGACCTCCAACAGGAACTGGGACGATTGGTTTGCAGCCGAATGTGAAGCAAAATAAATATATGAATTAGTAAATAAAAATAAGAAAGAATACGAGAGAAGGTTTGTTAAAAGTTGGTTAGTAGGTTTAAATAGATTAAAAAAGTAAAAATGATTTTAAATAGAGCTGACGTCTCAGATGCATCTAAATATGAATATTTAATGATTTAAGCGTATTAACATCATCTAAAAGAAGCGTTTTCTGTTTCTAAACTAAATATTTCTGCAGTTTTTCGAGGCGGCAGAAAGAAAAAGAAGAAGAAGAAGAAGGAGAAGCTGCTTGGTGATGATTCATGCTGCAGGTTCATATTGATGGCGGAGGTGAAGAAATGTGGCAGAGAGAAGTGTTTGATTAATGCTCCTCGTCTGTGAAGGCTGCCGCTGAGAACGCCTTCGAGCAAGGCACTCTATCAGCCGCTGACTGCAGGAGCCCAAAAACAATATATGCCCCCCCCCGAAACAACCCCCCCAACCCCCAACCCCCTCCCATTCTGCATCTGTTTACCGGCTGAAACCAGCTCAATCAAACACTCATTATCTGCTCCTGTTTATTACACTCGCTGCTTCCTGTTCTTCATTACAATAATTATTAATCCCAAAGAAGAAGAAAAAGATTCAATATAAGCCGAGAGAGCCACAAGAGAGGAGGAAATGTCTGGTTATATGTTTTATGGTTTACAGAAATATATTTATATCATATTTATTGTATTGTTACATGAGCATCTTTCAGTATTTAGACTCACAGTCAGGTTTCCATATGAGCATTAAAGAGGTGTTTGATTGTACTTAACAATGCCAGGAACAATCTTTCTTTCTAGTGAAACTAAAAACAGATAGAAAAATGTCCATAAATGTCCATAAGAGGGTGTTAGTCTATAAATGAGTGACTATGTTACATAGAAGAAACATATGGATTTTAGCATTAACTTATAAATCTTGAACAATATCAAATAAACCATCACAATATTCGAAATTGAATTATACAAATATAATATATAATATAAACTTACAAACAAAGCTTCTCCAAGGCGAGACAGCGACAGACACGATGGATTACAAGGCAGGGGCAAACATCTGAGACTCTAACCACATGACCGATGACCGTGATAACCAATAAAAAAACAAGGACTTTCAAAATAAAAGATCACCTTGCAAAATACCACCAGGAGGCACTGTAGAGCAACATCACACTCACTTACTGTTCATATTCTGACTCATAATTTAGTGTCTATTAGTAACTGATGGGGAATTTATGAATGTGGATTGGTACAAATTGTTGATTAACCCTTAATAAATAAGTTTATTCATGACAAAAAGACATTCACAATCACTATTTTATCATCCAGGAGAACATTTTATAACAGTTAAAGAATACAGTAAAATGTTTAAATTGTGTTTTTTTTAATTTTTTGTAATATTTACAGGTCAAATTTGGACATTTTCTTAAAGTGTATCTGGAGTTTATGCAGCTCTCAAATGTCACAGTGAGTCAACTCTGACCCTGAACAGTATGTAAGACATGACTGAAAAACTGTGAACTCGTCCTTTAATAAACTAAACTTTACACTAAAGTTGATCATCTCTGTGTCTGCAGGGCGTGTTCACCCTCTAACATCCTCACAGAGAGTCTGAGTCACGCTTTACGTCAGCGTGCAGCTCGTTTCAAACCTCGCTGTGAATCAGCACAGAGACGCTCGACTCTGCACATGAACGTCGACTCGTTGCTCTCGCTGGCGTCGGGCTGCAGCTCAGGGCGACTTCTCCTCCATCTGACCTCCCAAACAGCCAGTTTGATTAGTCATGCCTGTCTGCTGCAGGCCGACCAGCTCATGACTCATTAAGACATAAATAAACTGCTCTGCTTCACTTCCTGTCGACTTAAACTGTGCAGTTCATCCGAATAAAGAGGAATTATTATTAATGAGACACACACTGTTTGCATCTGTTGAATGAATAGTTATTATTATTTATTGATCATTATTTTGTTGTAAGCTTGCTGTCATTTCTACTTTATTATTTTGTTGCCTATATATTTTATTTTATAATTTCAACATGTTTATATTAGGGCTGTCAAACGATTAATTTTTTAATCGAGATTAATCGCAGTATTTCCATAGTTAATCACGATTAATCGCGTTTTGAATTGCATGTTTAAAATCCTGTTATTTTCCATTTGAAGGCAGTTTTAAGCCCATAATGTAAAGCATTTCTTACCAGAGTGTCTTAACTGGGAATCAATCACGGCTCTGCTGCGACTCCCACACTCCAAAATGGTCCTTTGGTGGAGCTGAGGCTGGCTTGGCTGCACCTGGGTGTTTAGCGTGGAGGTGCTAACTCAAACTCCACGTACTCCGGTGGTAGTTAAACTCCGTTTGACACAGGTTGCATTTTACTTTTGACTTGTCAACTGAAGCGTCTGGAAGTGTTTTAAAGTTAAACAAGCCGTTCAAAAGTCCAGTAGCTCTCTTACTTTCCATCAGCGCGGTAGGTTTACTGCAGGAGGCCACTTCAAAGCATAGCGCTACAGCTAGAGGAGCCGTCTACGGGGGAGTAGAAGGGACAAAAAGGCTTGCAACATTAAAATGAGATTAAAAGAAATTAACGTGTTATGGATTGCATTAATCTAACCGCAATTAACGTGTTAACGCTGACAGCCCTAATTAATAGACGACATAGTTCCAGTTTAGCTTTTATTTTCTTTAGTGAGATGAGGAGTGTCATTTTAATATTGCTGCTGTCAGTGATGCTCATTTTCTAAGCCTAATAAAATATTATTTATAGAATAAAATATATATTTCTGTTTCTATAACTGCATTTAATCTCAGGACATTTTTATATTACTGCCTGTTAATTTATCTATCATTATATTCTTTTATCTGTTTAAGTGTTTTTCACATTTGATTCTCCTCAGGTTCAGACCAGGTTTATGTTATTATAAGGTTAGTTATCTTTATTGATCTCTATAGGGAGAAATTCTAAATGTCGAAAGTGATAAAAATACATAAAAATAACAAAATATAATCTCTGTGTATAATAACCTGCAGCAGCATAAATCTACAATATGCATAAATTCCTGATACTGTAAGTGTTCGTCTTGTTCAGGAGGTTTTTCTACCAGTCTCTCGTCTCTCATATATTGTTCATGGTGACCTTCTGCAGGCTTCACAGCTGAGAGTCGCCATCTTCACCTTCCACATGATCAATAATTGAAGCTGTTGTTGAATTCTTCAGCTCTCAGATGTTGCAGCCGAGCCGACACTCTGCAGGCTGAGTGTGTGCCGAGCTGCACAGCGGACGACGTCGTAGCGAACACTTCCTCTGAGTTAGGTGATGAAGGGTTAGGATGGTTCCTCTGAGTTAGGTGATGAAGGGTTAGGATGGTTCCTCTGAGTTAGGTGATGAAGGGTTAGGATGGTTCCTCTGAGTTACGTGATGAAGGGTTAGGATGGTTCCTCTGAGTTAGGTGATGAAGGGTTAGGATGGTTCCTCTGAGTTAGGTGATGAAGGGTTAGGATGGTTCCTCTGAGTTAGGTGATGAAGGGTTAGGATGGTTCCTCTGAGTTAGGTGATGAAGGGTTAGGATGGTTCCTCTGAGTTACGTGATGAAGGGTTAGGATGGTTCCTCTGAGTTAGGTGATGAAGGGTTAGGATGGTTCCTCTGAGTTAGGTGATGAAGGGTTAGGATGGTTCCTCCGAGTTAGGTGATGAAGGGTGGTTCCTCTGCGTTACGTGATGAAGGGTTAGGATGGTTCCTCTGAGTTACGTGATGAAGGGTTAGGATGGTTCCTCTGAGTTAGGTGATGAAGGGTTAGGATGGTTCCTCTGAGTTAGGTGATGAAGGGTTAGGATGGTTCCTCCGAGTTAGGTGATGAAGGGTGGTTCCTCTGCGTTACGTGATGAAGGGTTAGGATGGTTCCTCTGAGTTACGTGATGAAGGGTTAGGATGGTTCCTCTGAGTTAGGTGATGAAGGGTTAGGATGGTTCCTCTGAGTTAGGTGATGAAGGGTTAGGATGGTTCCTCCGAGTTAGGTGATGAAGGGTGGTTCCTCTGCGTTACGTGATGAAGGGTTAGGATGGTTCCTCTGAGTTACGTGATGAAGGGTTAGGATGGATGTATAACACTTATCTGGCCTTGTTGACCACTCAGAGCACTTTAGCGTTACATGAGCCAACCTGCTCATCAGGAGGAAACTAAACATTCACACACCGTCACCATAGCAACAGTTTCTTCTTTCCTCCCTTCCTTCCTTCCGTCTATCCTTCCTCCCTCCCTCGTTCTCTCTTTCTTTCCTTCCTCCTTCCTCCTTTCCTTCCTTCTTCCTCCCTCCCTTCCTCCTTCCTCTTTTCCTTCCTCATTTCCTGTTTTCCTTCCTTCCTTCCTTCCCTCCCGCCCTTCTCCCTTCTCCCTTCCTTCCTCCTTTCCCTCATTCCTTCCTTCTTCCTACTAAAGAGCTCCATTATTTCACAACCTTTATAAAAGAGTAGTGTAGTGAGGTAAAGTTGAGCCTTTGAGACTTTTTTTGTTTTGAGAAGTCATATTTTCATTTTTCTTTCCATCATTTCTATCGATAGGAGACATTTTGAAACTATGGAAGAGTCATTTTTCATTTTACTGCTGTATCATTTTTCCTTTCCTAGACGACAGCACAAGTTTAAAAAATTGCTCAATCTCGTTCTCGTTCTCCCCGACATGCAGGATGAGTCAAAGTACATTTATACTCATACATATATATATATAGATTTATGAATGTCTGTAATTCTTCCAATTTTTGGTATTTCAGGTGTAATATTATTTTGTGCAATATCACATCAGACTAACGCTGTGACTCTTGTACATGATGTTGCTTTTTCTTTTACTATATTTTTACTTCTATACTTTTTTATTTCTTGTGTTCTAACTTCTTATTTATTGTTCTTTATTCTTTTTATTGATGTAATAATCTTCCCCATTGTGGGACTAATAAAGAAATATCTTAACGTATTTGTATGTGCATGACTGCTCATGTCTTTTTATTAGGGCTGTCAAACAATGAATTTTTTAATCGCGATTAATCGCAGAATTTCCATAGTTAATCGCAATTAATGGCGTTTTGAATAGCATGTTTAAAATCCTGTTATTTTCCATTTGAAGGCAGTTTTAAGCCCATAATGTAAAGCATTTCTTACCAGAGTGTCTTAACTGGGAATCAATCACGGCTCTGCTGCGACTCCCACACTCCAAAATGGTCCTTTGGTGGAGCTGAGGCTGGCTTGGCTGCACCTGGGTGTTTAGCGTGGAGGTGCTAACTCAAACTCCACGTACTCCGGTGGTAGTTAAACTCCGTTTGACACAGGTTGCATTTTACTTTTGACTTGTCAACTGAAGCGTCTGGAAGTGTTTTAAAGTTAAACAAGCCGTTCAAAAGTCCAGTAGCTCTCTTACTTTCCATCAGCGCGGTAGGTTTACTGCAGGAGGCCACTTCAAAGCATAGCGCTACAGCTAGAGGAGCCGTCTACGGGGGAGTAGAAGGGACAAAAAGGCTTGCAACATTAAAATGCCATTGAAAAAATGTACGCGTTATGGATTGCATTAATCTAATCGCGATTAACGCGTTAACGCTGACAGCCCTACTTTTTACTGTTATTATTTTGTTACATTTATGTATTTGTGTTTTTCTTAATTAGTGTTAAACTACAGCACATGAACAATTGTCAACTACAGAGATACATCAAAGGACCATTCATGAATAATATTAAAGAATATTAAAAATAAATTAACAATATTGAGATTATGGTAACGGGCTGAAGTTATGTTTTAATTGAACATAATTACATTAGATAATTAAACATGGTGATTATTAGCCTGTAAATGAGCTGATTTACATAAAGTGCAGCTTCATGAGATCTGATGAAGAAACGAACAGGAAACTAAAAGAGTTTCCTGCTGCTGAACTTTTTACATTTCCTGCTAAACTTATTTAATGTTTTAATTAAGTCGTATATCAGTTTAACTTCATGAGGAGCTTTGCTGAAGTTTTAAATGTGGAAATATTAAACTATTAAACTGCAGATTTTTTTAGAGGTACTAGTACTTTACTGTAGTACAGTTTGAGGTACTTGTATTTTGCTATAGTACAGTTAGAGGTACTTGTACTTTACGGTAGTACAGTCTGAGGTACTAGTACTTTACTGTAGTACAGTTAGAGGTACTTGTACTTTACGGTAGTACAGTCTGAGGTACTAGTACTTTACTGTAGTACAGTTAGAGGTACTTGTACTTTACTATAGTACAGTTAGAGGTACTTGTACTTTACGGTAGTACAGTCTGAGGTACTAGTACTTTACTGTAGTACAGTTAGAGGTACTAGTACTTTACTGTAGTACAGTTTGAGGTACTTGTACTTTACTGTAGTACAGTTTGAGGTACTAGTACTTTACTGTAGTACAGTTAGAGGTACTAGTACTTTACTGTAGTACAGTTAGAGGTACTTGTACTTTACTGTAGTACAGTTAGAGGTAGTAGTACTTTACTGTAGTACAGTTAGAGGTACTTGTACTTTACTGTAGTACAGTTAGAGGTACTAGTACTTTACTGTAGTACAGTTAGAGGTACTTGTACCTTACTGTAGTACAGTTTGAGGTACTTGTATTTTACTGTAGTACAGTTTGAGGTACTAGTACTTTACTGTAGTACAGTTTGAGGTACTAGTACTTTACTGTAGTACAGTTTGAGGTACTTGTATTTTACTGTAGTACAGTTTGAGGTACTAGTACTTTACTGTAGTACAGTTAGAGGTACTAGTACTTTACTGTAGTACAGTTAGAGGTACTTGTACTTTACTGTAGTACAGTTAGAGGTAGTAGTACTTTACTGTAGTACAGTTAGAGGTACTTGTACTTTACTGTAGTACAGTTAGAGGTACTAGTACTTTACTGTAGTACAGTTAGAGGTACTTGTACCTTACTGTAGTACAGTTTGAGGTACTAGTACTTTACTGTAGTGCAGTTTGAGGTACTAGTACTTTACTGTAGTGCAGTTAGAGGTACTTGTACTTTACTGTAGTACAGTTAGAGGTACTAGTACTTTACTGCAGTACAGTTTGAGGTACTTGTACTTTACTGTAGTACAGTTAGAGGTACTAGTACTTTACTGTAGTACAGTTTGAGGTACTTATACTTTACTTTAACTGCAGATTTTAAACCTGCTTTTCTCAGATATATTTTTATGCAGACTTATATTCTCTCCTCACATATTTTGCACCTTTAAAACAGGAACACTTTAAAATACATATTGCATGAGGCCAAACACACAATGTTCAGCTGTGCTCTTTGTTTCTTTCTCATCCTATCTCTATAAAACTTCTCTTTGGTCCTTCAGTAAATATAAAGTAAGTAAAGCAGAGGCTCAGCGAGTAACTCCACTTGTGTTGATGTTGTTGTGATTATCACTCGTTTGACTCCCCGACTTTAATAAAGTAAAAATGTTTTATGATGAGGAGGTGATGCTGTTATCAGAGGACGCTCTCCTGTTGTTAATAACTGCAAAGGTCGACTGCGTTCTTCATCAGCTGGGAATCTGCCACGTCTGTAATTTGTGGCGTAAACACTTCACCGTAAATTATCTTCCATATTTCAGGAACGCAGAGGTCATCTGATAATATCATAACTGTGTGAGTCTCTGCTTTCTTCACTGAGGCTGAAGAGGAAATTATTCATAAGAGCTTTTTAAGAGCAGTTTGGGTTCAAACTCAGGAGGCTCGACTCGCTGCAGAGGAAACTCAGATCAAAATGTTATTTAGGAAGCAGACTCGGTGGAAAGTTCTCGGGGCTGAAACGCTTCATAGGCGAGAGTTTGTCTGAAAATGTTGATAAAACAGATGTTTGGTTGTTTTTCTGTAACTGTGAAACACACATGCTGGGTAAGTTATAGAGAAGTGCATGAGCCTATTTTTTCATGGCGAATAACAAAAATATTTGCTGTATGCCGACATTCACAAGAGCTAAATAGAAAATGTGTCAAAAGATAACTTTCAATATTCATTTATAAGTTAGATTCTCTGATATTACGTTCATATTTTAATTGTAATTCCTTTTTATGACAGTAGGTGTCACTGTGATACCAGGTTCAGTACGAAACATCCAACTCAAGACAATAAAATGGAGCTAGTCAGTCACACACTGATAAACTGGTGTCTGTTCCTTTCTGCTCCACAGGTCATAAAACATAAAACTACTCAGAGTGGGTCATCATGCTGCCGAGATGTTAGAGAAGCTTTCAGCTAGATATCAATGAGCTGCTCCAGATGTTGACGTACTAGTTTGGTGATTAGCGTCAGGTCCGTCTCCCTCAGTAACCGTCACAGCAGACAGCAGCTTTTTGTCCATGTGAAGCCACCGTAGCTCAACTCTGCTCCACATATTTCACACCTGACAACATTATCCTTTACTTTCTGGAAGCTTTTAAACCACGCTGGACTTTAGTGTGTCTTCGTCTGCATCATGTTCCCTCCAGTCAGCTAGCTAGCAGGCTAACTTACTACCGAGTCAGCTAGCTAGCAGGCTAACTTACTACCAGTCAGCTAGCTAGCAGGCTAACTTACTACCGAGTCAAAGTAGCCGAGGGCAGCAGGAAACATTCGCTCTGTGTTTCAGGTTCTACTTCAACACAAGAAGCTTAGAGCTCCTCCTAGTGGCTGAAAGTAGCTGTTAATGAACCTGAATACTAGACTACACAGCTCAATGAGTCAATAAAGTTTTCAATGAAATAAAAAGACAAAAGTCGATGTTAGTCTTTGGTTCAGACTCAAATATCTCAACAGCTGTTGGAGGGATGAGGATGAAGTTTTGCCCACAGGTTCATGGTCTCAGAGGAGGAAGACTTCATGTCTGGTGTCATCATCAGGTCAGAGTCAGTCGTCTCTCAGCTTGTTCCCTGTCTCTTCACCAGTAACTGTCCAATAAACCTCCAAATCATGATTCAAAAAGTGAAATACTGAATCTCAAAATCTACTCAGTGGATCAGTAAAAATGTTTTAAGACATTTCCAGACGGTGTATCGGCCTGACTTTGATGATTCTCTGACATCTTTCGCCAGCATGAGATTGAATTTTTTATGTTATTCAAACATTTCGACATCTATCCGATAGATTTGTGGAGAAATTTGGTTCACAGATTCATACTTTTTATCTTTCTTTGCAGTATTTTTATTTACTGATGCTTCAATAGGAATAGTTAGTGGAGTGATTAAATATTTAGTGTCTTATTTTATGTTAAATACAGCAGGTATAGAAGCTCATTAATCTGTCAGCTGTCATTTTATTGCATTATTTCATGTTGTGGATGATATGAGCTCTATGAAGGACCTATAAGGGCTTAAACATGTTGCATTCAATATGTTTTTTTATATATAATACAAAACTAAACTCATATATGCAAAATGTTATTTCATTAATGCTTTAAATTATTTGTCAGTAGCTCCAATAAACACTTTTAAAGAATTATAACTTTCTAGTAATTGATGGTTTCAGGGTTTAAAGGGTTAATACTGTTCAATAAGGAAATAAAGATGAAATCCAGTTTGTGTCAGTCGAGTGTTTCAGGTGAAGGTCTTTCTTTGACAAATGTCCTGTAAAAAGTTCCCTTTGAATGAGTTTCTGCCGTCAGCAGGATATTATATCTCAGTAGTTTTGAGCTTCGGCCTCCTGCTGTGAACCGGCGCTACGGAGTCGTCTTTTAAGTTTTGCCAACGGGGCGATGGAGCTCAGTGTTGAAGGGGAATCAGAGGGTTTCTCTTTTTTTTTGATAAGCTGTGGGAGTCTCTTCTAAACCAGCAGCAGCAGACCAGTATAAAGGAGGGGTGGGGGTGATGGGGGCTGGGGGGGTGGGGGGCTGTGTGAATGTTTGATGCTCTCTCTAGGGTTTTACTGCTCTGCATTAGTTGTAATCTATCCAAACTGTGTGATCTCTGTTTAATCTTCATATGTAATGTGCATGTCTATTTATGTGCATGCTGATTCCCCCTTTGATTTGTTTTTAAAAATGACTGTTTGTAATTATAAATGTGCTTTTATGGTGTTTGTTTGTTTTGGTTTTTGTTTTTTTCACTTTATCTGGATGCTTTTAATGTTTAATGTAAAGCACCTTGAATTGCTTTTTGCTGTATAAATAATTTCACCTCGTCTTAAGATGCGAGATGTGTTTTAATCTTTCTCTGCTTTGTATTTCATTGTTTAGGGGAGATCAGGGTCGGCTGTCACTAGATGTGTAGGGGAGATCAGGGTCGGCCGTCACTAGATGTGTAGGGGAGATCAGGGTCGGCCGTCACTAGATGTGTAGGGGAGAACAGGGTCGGCTGTCACTAGATGTGTAGGGGAGATCAGGGTCGGCTGTCACTATGTGTGTAGGGGTGATCAGGGTCGGCTGTCACTAGATGTGTAGGGGAGAACAGGGTCGGCTGTCACTAGATGTGTAGGGGAGATCAGGGTCGGCTGTCACTAGATGTGTAGGGGAGATCAGGGTCGGCCGTCACTGGTTTCATCAGACCGTGACCTCCAGCTCTCACTGGATTGGTTCGCAGCCGAGTGTGAAGCGGCCGGGATGAGAATCAGCACCTCCAAATCCGAGTCCATGGTCCTCAACCGGAAAAGGGTGGAGTGCACTCTCCGGGTCGGGGATGAGATCCTGCCCCAAGTGGAGGAGTTCAAGTACCTCGGGGTCTTGTTCACAGTGAGGGAAGGATGGAGCGTGAGATCGACAGGCGGATCGATTCACCAGTGGATCTTGGTTCCTACCCTCACCTCTGGTCATGAGCTTTGGGTTCCTACCCTCACCTCTGGTCATGAGCTTTGGGTTCCTACCCTCACCTCTGGTCATGAGCTTTGGGTCGTGACCCAAAGAACAAGATGGCGGGTACAAGCGGCCGAAATGAGCTTCCTCCGTAGGCTGGCTGGGCTCTCCCTTAGAGATAGGGTGAGAAGCTCAGTAATCCGGGAGGAGCTCGGAGTAGACCAGCTGCTCCTCCACGTTGAGAGGAGCCAGATGAGGAGGCTCGGGCATCTAGTCAGGATGCCTCCCGGACGCCTCCCTGGTGAGGTGTTCAGGGCCCGTCCCACCAGTAGGAGACCCAGGACACGCTGGAGAGACTATGTCTCTCCAGCGTGTCCTGGGAACGCCCGGGAAGAGCTGGACGAAGTGGCTGGGGAGAGGGAAGTCTGGGCTTCCCTGCTTAGGCTGCTGCCCCCGCAACGTTTTGAGAAATTCAATGTAAAGTAAAAGTGATTACCAAGCTCGTTCTCTCCTTCTTGAAAACTCAATAAAAATGTTATATTGATAAAAAATGAGATATCTGTTGAACCCCAGAGACGAACACGCTGTCTACACATTGACTCCATCACCAAGCGGCTCCACACACGCTGCTGTTTGTTCGGGTTCGACAGACGAGCCAGAGACGCTGTTTGTTGTTTGCTGCTGGCAAATAAACTGCTGATGGAGTTTTCAGCCAATTATAGAAGAAGATGGGAAAGTTTTTTGGGTTCCTGTAGAGCTGAAATCAGCGAGTACGGCTCTGACTCACTCAGAGGAGCTTTGGACCAATATATTCACCAAATGGCGACGACTGTTGTGTGTCTGGCAGCCGGAGCCGGGAGTCAGTTATAACTACTTTCATCTATAAATTAAGAATTACATCATCAAATCTTCATCAGTGTTTTGGTGGAGCTGAGCCTGCAGCACAGAGACAAGAGATAGATAATAAATTCATCTGTTTTTAATTCCAAAATAAACCATTTAAAGGAGACAAATTCAATAAAAGAACATCGTTAAAATGTGGCTGTAATTCAGTTAGGATTTCTTTTTCTCTTTTTCTTTTTTTTTCTTTTTTATTCATGTAAACCAGCAGCAGTGTGACCGAGCAGCAGGCCGGGCTCGGTGCAGCAGTGTGACCGAGCAGCAGGCCGGGCTCGGTGCAGCAGTGTGACCGAGCAGCAGGCTGGGCTCGGTGCAGCAGTGTGACCGAGCAGCAGTGTGACCGAGCAGCAGGCTGGGCTCGGTGCAGCAGTGTGACCGAGCAGCAGTGTGACCGAGCAGCAGGCCGGGCTCGGTGCAGCAGTGTGACCGAGCAGCAGGCTGGGCTCGGTGCAGCAGTGTGACCGAGCAGCAGTGTGACCGAGCAGCAGGCTGGGCTCGGTGCAGCAGTGTGACCGAGCAGCAGTGTGACCGAGCAGCAGGCCGGGTTCGGTGCAGCAGTGTGACCGAGCAGCAGGCCGGGCTCGGTGCAGCAGTGTGACCGAGCAGCAGGCTGGGCTCGGTGCAGCAGTGTGACCGAGCAGCAGTGTGACCGAGCAGCAGGCTGGGCTCGGTGCAGCAGTGTGACCGAGCAGCAGTGTGACCGAGCAGCAGGCCGGGTTCGGTGCAGCAGTGTGACCGAGCAGCAGGCCGGGCTCGGTGCAGCAGTGTGACCGAGCAGCAGGCCGGGCTCGGTGCAGCATCACTAACCAGCTTGACATTTTCTGCCCTTCATTTTGTGGAGCTTGTTTGTTCTTCACTCTGCTTCATTTCTTTCTTTTTTATTTCTTTCTTTCCTCATTTAAAACTCTGAGAAGCTGCAGAAAAATGATGACTGTTCCTTCTTTCCTTCCTTCCTTCCTCCCTTCCGTCTGTCCTTCCACCCTCCCTCCCTCCTACCTTCCTTCCTTCTTTCCTTTCCTCCCTTCCTTCTTCCCTCCTTTCTTTCTTTCTTCCTTCCTTCCTCTTTTCCTTTCTCCCTCCCTCCTTTCCCTCCCTCCCTCCTTCTTTCCTCCTTCCCTCCTTCCTTCCTTCCTTCTTCCTCCTTCCTTCCTTCTTCCTCCCTCCCTCCTTCTTTCCTCCCTTCCTTCTTCCTCCCTTCCTTCCTTCCTTCCTTCCGTCTGTCCTTCCTCCCTCCCTCCCTCCTACCTTCCTTCCTTCTTTCCTTTCCTCCCTTCCTTCTTCCCTCCTTTCCTTCTTTCTTTCTTCCTTCCTCTTTTCCTTTCTCTCTCCCTCCTTTGCTGAGATTGTTGAAATTTAACTCTTTTTTTCTTGAGACATCACTGGTTGTTTGTCTCTTGTGTAAATAAATGGTTTATTATAAATTATATTTTATTATAAGTTATATTATGCTGGCTGTATGTGGCTCTTCATTGGTTAACCCTCCTGTTGTGTTCAAGTCAAGGAAGGAAGGGAGGAAGGGAGTAAAGGAAAGAAGGCAGGGAGGAAGGAGGGAAGGAAGGAGAGAGAAAGGAAGGAACAACAAAAGGAAGAAAGGGGGGTGGAGGATGGAAGGAAGGAAGGGAGGAAAGGAAATAAGGAAGGTAGGAAGGAAGGATGGAGGAAAGAAGTAAGTAAGGAAGGAAGGTAGGAGGGAGGGAGGGAGGAAATAAGGTAGAAGGGAGGGAGGAAGGTAGGAAAGAAGGATATAGGAAAGAAGGAAGGAAGGAAGGAACGACGGAGGAAAGAAGTAAGGAAGGAAGGAAGGTAGGAGGTAGGGAGGAAGGAAGGAAAGGAGGAAAGGAAATAAGGAAGGTAGGAAGGAAGGATGGAGGAAAGACGTAAGTAAGGAAGGAAGGTAGGAGGGAGGGAGGGAGGAAATAAGGTAGAAGGGAGGGATGAAGGAAGGAAAGAAGGATATAGGAAAGAAGGGAGGAAGGAAGGAATGATGGAGGAAAGAAGTAAGGAAGGAAGGAAGGTAGGGAGGAAGGGAGGAAGAAGGAAGGAAGGTAGGAGGTAGGGAGGAAGGAAGGAAAGGAGGAAGGTAGGAAGGAAGGAAGGCCCATGTGAAATTAAATTGGGCAGTATGATCAAAGTGCTGGACGGTCAGACTGATGTTAGCTTCATAAAGAGCTAAAAACTCCCATAAATGAAGAAACATGCTGATCTCATCACTCTCATTACTCTGGAAACTTTATTTTCTGTATTATAATTGAGCTCTGTTCATCTGCAGCCAGAAAACATGAAGTGAAGGCAGAAAATGTTGATTTCTTCTTCTTCTTTTTTTTTTGTTGGCGAGGAAAAAGTGTTTCTGTGTAGGCAGGAAATTGCAGATTTAATCTTGTAAAGCGATAGCGAGGCGTCTATCTGTGGACGCTGGGATCATAATGAAGTAAAACAAACGTCAGCAGCAGCGATGTGATGTGATGTCTGTCTGTCGGGTTTGATGGAGTCTGTCAGTCAGCTGGTGGAGAAGTGAAGCCTGCAGCGTTAGCGTTAGCATCACAGCTAACAGCGTGACTAATCTCAGAGCTAATTCACTACTGTGTGGATTTATGCTGTTTGCTCTCGAGCTGGGAATCAGCAGCCAGCTCCATGACACACACACACACACACACACACACACACACACACACAAACACACACAGGCACACACACTCACACTCACACACACACACAGGCACACACACAGGCACACACACTCACACTCACACACTGCACCCCCCACTCTGTTGCAGGGAATTAGAGATGTTTACTTGTTGTTCTTGTCTGCAGCAGAATCTTCTAGTTTGGCAGAAAACACAAATTCTGCTTCCAGTGAGCGAGGAGTGTGTGTGTGTGTGTGTGTGTGTGTGTCTGTGTGTGTGTGTGTGTGTGTGTGTGTGTGTGTGTATGATCACGTCTATGTGATACTTAAGAATTTAAAAGATTGATTTTCTTGAAACAATTTAATTCATCTGACAGTTAAGATGTATATTGTGTTTTGTATTTTCACAGCTTATACTTTCATTTTTATCTTAGTTATGCTGATAAAGTTATTAATTCAGATAATATAAGTAAGATACAGATTGTTGACAGCTTGCAGGTTGATTGTGTATTGATTTGTTAGTAATGCCTTTGTGCTTCTCTCCCTCACTTTTTAGGAGTTTTAAGGTAATTATCAAACAGAAAACATTATAAACATATCAACATGTTGTAGATAATTGTTCTTCTGTCATTGGTTGTAAGAGATAAATGCTGCAAAGAAAGAAAAAATATAATCCAGGCCTCTTAATTGTGTCTAACTGGTGTAAGGAAATTACTCGATTACTTAACTTCAGTAACCTTAAAGTATGAGACTGAGAACAGAAGTCGTGGAACAGCCTACTGGGATCTTTATTGATGACACAGTTAAACACTGCACACATCAATGAGACATCTTCATTCAGAATAGTAACGCAGCAAAACAGCCCCGAGGCCCTTTCAGACTCTTTATACTATCGGCGGTGTGTGGGTGTCACACGTCATTGTGTGCACATCAGGTCAGCTTGACTTGGCACGTTCCGGCTAAGATTCGATTTCCTGGATCTCTATTCATACGTGATGGCGACCTAATCTTCCTGGGAATATTAAACATGGTTAAAACAACTCTCTGTAAGGCCTGTTGCGACATCTCCAAACTGACCTTTTCCCTCTTCTTGCTGTTTTCACATTTCACTTATGATACACACATATCTGCCTCTACACTGATTGACAGCGTTGAATTAAAAGCCCCCTGGTGGTTGATCTGTGAACTACGTGTATGTGAAGGTATCAGGTTTATATACTGATGATGTAGAGCTCTCTAACACTCATGGATCACATATCATTCAGTTGGAGTTACAAACTTAAGTTCCCTTTTCCCCCAAATTAAATACTCGGTGGCTCTTCCACACAGCGTACCTCCAGATGGAAAGTATTAAAGTATTGAGGTACAATCTGTGACTCTCTGTAAGCCTGTTGCACAAAATGATTTTCCTTATTGACTCCACTGCATCACACTAAGCCCCCTCCCAAACCTCAGCCCCCAGGTCCCTCTGCCATACATCTCCAGTCAACGCTGAATGTGTTGAGGAGCTCTAATCGCCCCCAAAAGTGAGATTTAACCTTCTTATTACAGCTAAACTGGAACAGAAGCTGCAGACATTCCTCTCACAGAGACTCAAGTAGAAGAATCACTGTCAGCTTGTGTGAGATTAAACACGTAAACGGGTCAAATACAAATGAGTTTAAGGTTTCTAGTCGACAGAAATCTCTAAATAACAGCTAACTACCGGCTCTGAGAGAGAGAGAGAGAGAGAGAGAGAGAGACAGAGAGAGAGAGAGAGAGAGAGAGAGACAGAGAGAGAGAGAGAGAGAGAGAGAGAGAGACAGAGAGAGAGAGAGAGAGAGAGACAGAGAGAGAGAGAGAGAGAGACAGATAGAGAAAGAGAGAGAGAGAGAGAGAGAGAGAGAGAAAGAAAGAGAGAGAGAGAGACAGATAGAGAAAGAGAGAGAGAGAGAGAGAGAGAGAGAAAGAGAGAGAGAGAGAGAGAGAGACAGAGAGAGATAAAAGGGAAACTTAGAGAGAGAGAGACAGAGGGGGGGGAGAGAGAGAGAGAGACATAGACAGAGACAGAGAGACAGAAAGAGAGAGAGAGACAGAGACAGAGAGAGAGACAGAGACAGAAAGAGAGAGACAGAGAGACAGAAAGAGAGAGAGAGACAGATAGAGAGACAGAGACAGAAAGAGAGAGAGAGACAGAAACAGACAGAGAGAGAGACACAGAGACAGAGACAGAGAGAGAGAGAGAGAGAGAGAGAGAGAGAGAGACAGCCACTGTGGTTAAAATGAGATCTCACACATCTGACTCGTCCTCATTTTCATCACAAACAGAAACAGAGTACAAAGCTCGTCTACACAACACATCGCTTGTTTCCTCTGATGGAGACGACTCGCTGTGAATCCACCGCCCAACGTCAGAAGCAGCTTCTTTTCTTCTTTTTTTTTAATCAATGGGACAAACACGACTATTGTGCTAATGAGCTGTCCCTCGCTCTGTTGTTATGTGATCGAAAGAGTTTCTTAATGGCCAATCAAAGCGTTGCTAGGCAACCGTCTAAAGAGGCTGACGTGAGTGGCTGTAATGATTAGATTGATCTCATTAAGATGCTTGTAGACATCATGATGACTTGTTTGTATTTCTGCTGCTTGTCTCTTTGTATGAGAGCAATGCTGACTGGTTCTAACACGTCAGATTAACCCTCCTGTTGTCTTCAGGTCGGCTTTGAACCGAGAGGACAAACATGAGCTGGAGTTTCCTTTAATGAGGCCTGTTGACCATGTAGAAGACATGAAAACAAACATTTAAAGTAGCTGTATGTAACAAATATATTCCAAGTAATCATAAAATGTCACCAGACATTAAGGAATCCTGTTCATTTCAAACACTGATATCACTGACAGTAGTAGTCCAGCCAGAATATTCACATTTGAAAAGCTCCACCCACCACCACCTAGCTACCAATCACCAAGTCAGTACTGATGCTCCACCCACCACCTAGCTACCAATCACCAAGTCAGTAGCGTTTCAGCAGCCAGGTTGCCAGGTGCCACTGAGCTGCAGCTAGGAACACTGCAAATGATGTCTCATGTTACAAAACCAAAAAAACCTCGTTATAACCACAGACTGTATAACAGAAACAGACGTAACATCCGTGACGTCACCCATTGGTTTGTGGACTGCTGCTCGGAAGCCAATAGTTTCTAATCTAGGCAGCGCCATCTTGAAAATTTCAGGTGCATGCTGGGAAAAATAAAAACACGGATTCTACTTATATGGGCATGAGGCGGAGCCATGGGCGGAGTGGGGAGGTTGCTATGGTTACGAGGGCTGGATCTGGAGGACATTGGTCAATCAACCTGTCAATCAGGACGTAGCCACGCCCCCTAATGCATACCCTGCTTTATCATCACATATACAATCAGGGAGGCCAAAATGTCCCAAATGAACATCATACTGCATTGAAGAAGGCTTTAAACTAGCGATTGAGACCATAAACACATTTTGAAAACGTTTACTGAGGTTAGAAATCAAGTGAGAAGTTGGTGAATTCTCCATTGACTTGTATAGAGACGGTCGCCCCCTGGTGGCCTTTTGATAGAATGCAGTTCTAAGTTACTTCCTGGTTGGCCTCATTTCAGAGGACCAGAACTCCCCACCTCAATCACCAAGTCAGTAGCATTTTAGCATCCAGGTTGCCAGTTGCCACTGAGCTGCAGCTAGGAACACTGCAGATAATGTCTGATGTTACAAAACCAAAAAAGCCTCGTTATGACTCTCAAATACGTTGTGACAATTTGAGAAACAAAACAAGGGGATGTATATGAGATGCCTTTGAAACAGGTTGGGATGTCTGACTGTGGGTCACTTCGCATTGTGTATGTTGTGCTCGTCTCGTGTGCGTGCAGGATCACGTCCAACAACTGGCAACCCGCGTGAAGTAGACTCTGGCAGGGAGGGGGCGAACGTGGGCCACAGTACCATTTCTAAACGCTTGGTGTGAGAGTTACAAACTTCAACTTTAACAGTAAGAATTAGAAACATTAAAACACACAATTAAAAACTAGAAAACTCAATAATAATAAAAAGTTTTACACAGTTTTGTTTCCACATATACAAATAAAACAGATTATATGCATATAAGCAGCATAAGATGTGTTTAATCTAGTTACTCTCTAGTGTGACTGTTACATTAATCAAAGGAAGGAGAGAAAACTAAGATTTAAAGGAAGGTCAAAAGAGAGCGAGAGCAGATTTACTGCATGAAGAAAAGTTAAATTAGGATTAGTGGCTGTTTACAAAGATAATTCAGACCTTTTACAGCTTTCTTAAATTAAAAAGTAATGATTGCAACACTGAACCTCTGTAGATTAGACCAAACTGTTACTGTTGAGATGTTGGACAGAGAAGAAACTTTAGTTTAAAGTTGTTACAGGTTGAATAGTTAGGGTTTAGGGCTGCTCGATTATGGAAAAAATCATAATCACGATTATTTGAGTCAAAATTGAAATCACGATTATTAAAATGATTTTTTTTTAACTTTAGAAACATGCTGCATTTCTTATCCATTCGGCTTAATTAATTTTCTCTCCCAGCAGCAGCCTTTTATCTGCCGCTAACACACGCTAACACACAGCTGAAAATGTGCAGAGATATTAGAGCTGAGCGAGTTACTATGACGACAGTTCACACATCACTTCCTGGTTTTTAATTAGTCAGTAAACTCAGATTCGTCTGACGCAGGCTGGAAACTCTGCACTTTTATTTACAGTTAAAAGATTTCGCCGTGTGTTTCAGCTTCTGTCAAGCTAACTGTGCTGCGGCGGCTTCCGGTGGCTTCCCGTTTAAGCTTTTCAAAATAAAACCTTTGTTATTGAGCGCTATCTCATTATTATTAAAAATCGTTTCCCCTCGATTTTATTAGTTTTGAGATCGTTTGGCCCCTAAATCGTAATCATGATCAAATTTCAATTATTTGAGCAGCCTTATTAGGGTTAGGGTTAGCAGCAGCAGTACCCAGAGCCTGCTCGCCACTTGCAGGAAAGCAAAGTTTTATTTCCTGGAGTCAGAAGACGAGAGAGCGACAGCGAGAGAGAGAGCAAGAGAGTCAAACATGTGATGCGGCCCTGGGCCAAAACCGGGTCCAATGCAGCCCACTTCCTTCCTTTCTTCCTCTCTTCCTTCCTTTCTCCCTTTTTCCCTTCCTTCCATATGTCCTCGCTTCCTCTCTTTCTTTCTTCCTTCTTTCTTTCCTGTGTTCTTTTCAGAGATCACAAACAGCTCAAATTGATCTCAAGTGATCTAAGACCCAATGAATGATAATAATAAAGCTGACTAAATGTAAAACCATGGATGCATCTTTCCATCCAATACTAGTTGACATATTTCACTCTGAACCATAAAAGTCGACCTCATAGAAGATCCATCCTAACTTTAACCAACCAACACGTTTCATATCGGAGTCCATCAGCTCACAGTGTCGATGTATTCAGCCTAATTAAAATGTAAATGTGGTGACATTCTCCACTGAATATGTAGTTTATTGGCGTGCAGACATCTTAATGAGTGTTTTTGTACATTAGAGTCTCGTCCCTGTTATATGTTAATGTAAGCGGGGCAGCAAATGAGCCGTCATGGAAATAATGTGGACTAATATCAACCGGCAGATTAAAGTGTGAGACGCTTTGTTTGTGCACAACGAGGAGGAGGACATCAATGAGGGTGATGCATAAATACACAAATACATACATACATACACACACACACACACACACACACACACACACACACACACACATACATAAAGCTTTACACATCTGACATGCAAGGTTCATTTAATTCAGCACAAACAGCTTTTTATTCTTTATGTAAATGTGCAGCTCCTGTAAGTCTTTATGCTTATGGTGGCATGTCATTAGATCAGTGAAGCGTGTCAGCTTTCATGTTGTACATTTGGGTGTAATGGGTCACTGGTCCCATTTTTAACCTTTGACCCCAGCAGAAAGTGGCTCAGCAGAATATATCTGCATATTATCAGGAACAGACCAGGTGAGAGAGACCAGGCAGATACAGAGACACGCAGGGAGGAAGAGTTCTCAAGCTGTTTAATCAAAAAGTCCAAAACCAGGAAGTCAAAAATCACGAGGCAAAACTCAGAATCCAAAAAGACAAAACTGGAATTCCAGGAACTTCTCACATACTCTAAATCACTACGCAGTTAAAACACACTACATACTTCACATGACGTCAGAGTTAGTAGGAGTAGTATGAAAGGATGAGGTCTCTAACAGAGCCAGAGATAAAGCATCGTTTTCAGGGGTGAATTCTCCGTTTTGCGTCTAAACAGAGGGAGCAAACGATGGAATTGGTCCTGGCCCCCCCTATGGCCCCTGTGCCGAGCAGTCAACTTTTTTTTTTTAATGAAGAAAGTTGGTTTGTTAGAGCTGAATGAAAATGTTCTAATGCAAGATGAGGTTTTCATGCTTTGTATGTGCTTCAGATGCTGAAGCAGGTGTGTTTGCAGGTATTTTAGGCAACACTGGGTTTAGATAAAGGCCGATATTTGGCAAAAGTAGGTCGAAGAATATAAGGTACATGGGCCCCCCCCTCAAAACATGTTGGCCCCTCTCTGGCCCCCCTGGTAATTTTGGTCTAGAATCGCCACTGTCTGTCCAAAAAGTCAGAAACCAGGATGTCCAAAATCACAGAGCAGAAGTACAACATCACGAGGCAAAACTCAGAATCCAAAAGGCAAAACTGGTCAATAACAGTAAGAATCTAAACTGAGATATGAACACTGAAACTCTGACAGGAAACTGACAAGACGATCTGACACAGAAGGCAAAGAGCATCCACACATACAGCCAAGCCCGAAATTATTCATACCCCTTTTGGACATGCCACTTTTTGTTCAAATGTAAATTAAAGCTGACTGAAATATTTTTTTTACCACAATGATGCCTTTTGTACATCGTCTTTTTATCTTCTTGGAGACGCCTGTGTCACTTCCGGTCAAAAAACAACTTGCTGGTGGAATAAAAGTAACTTTAAGTCAAAATTTGCCAGGGGTATGAATCATTTCGGGCTTGACTGTATATACACTACTTGATGATAACGAGGCACAGGTGAAACACATCAGGGGAAGGGAGGGGAGGAAGTTAGACAAGACATACCAAAATAAAACAGGAAGTAGACAAGACAAAATACATTACAAAACTACCGGGCCCTGACACATATGGGTTAACCCCTTATAACATCCTTCGCCCACCGGCGGGATTTGCCCCTCCCGCGGCTGAAATTATGATACGCAGCAATATATACAGCTTCAACTTCCGTCAATATGGACATGCTATACATCGTTAGAAAGGTTAGAGTCTCCGCAAGACAACCATCCAGTTGATTTTACAGACATCATGAGCATCAAACAATAAATCATTAATATTTACAGGCATGGTAAACGTGAGGTACATAAAATAAACAGCGACCCCCTACCTTTGAAGCAGTCATGAAGCCCAATTATGTGTCCATTCCTCAATTGTTTATATTCATTCTGTTCATAAGACTCCACTGATCAAAATTATCAAAATGGTTTTTCATAAAATTATTCCAGCTTCTGAATATTGTCCTGTAAAGTCCATTGTTCAGCGTCTGCCAACTTTGTTCGTCAAATAAAATCCAAACTTTCCTGAGCCTTAGCGATATTTTCCTTAGTTCCTGTATAGTGTTGTTGGGTATGTTTGTTTTCCTTATCTTCTTACCTACAAAACAAAAGTGTCCCTATCTTTTTCTGTTGAGTTTTCATCCCGGTACACCCCGTGAAAGAGACCAAGCGCTCCCAGTTTGGAGGACCAATAGGCTCGGTCTTCTTTTCTTTGCAGCCCTAGTATAGCCTAGGCTTATTGGCTATCAACATGTCAATCATTCAGGATTGTAGCCAATAAATTTACCTTTCCAACGATGGTAGGCATGTCCATGGGGGGGTTAGTATGACCAGAGTCCTTCTCTTATTATAATGTCTCTGGTATGACTCAAACTATGACGTCGCGTAACCCTAACTTGAGCAGTCTCCCTTCTCAGAGCAGAGCGCATGCGCGTAGTAGTGACGTGACGCACGGTCGCCCGGACATTTAAACTTTTTTCTACGGATATTTTGGATATTTTACGACCCCGAAAGCTACAAAGATGACCAAGTATGTACTGGAAGAGGCTTTGGAGGCTTTTGGAGATGGTTATGGTATCTGAAGAAAGTGAAGATAGTGAATATGACTCTGACGGACTTCACTACATCTTAGATCGGTGAGTAACGGTATCTTTATATATCTTATGTAATGTAATGTAATGTAATGTAGTTTATTTATACAGCCCTTAATAACAGTCCTTGCGGTGTACCAAAGTGCTTTACAGCAGGTAATAAATAAATAAAGAGAAAAATAAAAACAATTAAAAACAATAAAATAACAGTGAAAGCAATAAAATACAACAAAATCGAATAAGATAGAATAAGATAAAATAAAATAAAATAAGATAAAATAAAATAAAATAAAATAAAAGTGTCATCCTACTAGGTGTTAAAAGCCATCCTAAAAAAGTGCGTTTTTAGCCTGGACTTGAAGAGGCTTATAATGCTTTATAGATTATATCTGTTTATTTATTTATTAATTTAGTCATGAATGAAAGCTGAATTAACGTTGGGGGGGGGGGGGGGGGGGGGGGTTCTGCTTATTCAGAAGTACAGTAGAATAAAGTGAAAACAGTACAGTACATTGCAAATTGTCCCCTGGTAGCTGTAGTTTCAACTGTAGGACTAAAGTTATGTAATCCACCTCTTTCTTTGTGTGCCCCTAATTCCACTTTTATTTTTTATTTTTTTATCAAGCTTGTAAACAAATTGAACAGATTTTTTTTTTTACTGTATTGACTTTACATTAGGCTTTTATTTATTGTGAATGCCCAGACACTGGGTATATTACCCCAATACAATTATTCTGTTTATTAGTTATTTTTCTGATGTTTTTGTGTAATTGTTTTACTATAATTTGTTTACATATGTGCATTACATTGTGATTTGTAGGTCACAGACTGACAGTGATGTAGATTGGGAGCCTGAGACTGAGGCAGACAGACCCCCCCCCCCCCCCCCTCTGCATCACCTGGACCAAGGACCTGCATCAACATCCCACCCCCACCCATCCACCTCATGTTGCACTGCACCCCCAAACCCAACAGTATTTGCATTACTTTTTACTTTTATACACTTTTTTATAGTTTTTGTGTGTTGTTCATATTGAGTTCATATTCTGTATATTTTGTATAGTTTATTCATTGTTCATATTTTGTTGATATTGGCACAGTTGTACATATAGTACTAGTACATTTGAAGAATAAAAAAAATCCTTGTTTGAAATTCAGCTCAGTATAGTCTGTCATTTTTGTTACTTAGCATTCTGTAGTGTCTTGTCACATGACAATATTTCAATATAGCCAGCTAACATGTGGAGACCCCTCCAACCACCCATCAAATGAATGTGTGAAAAAATGTGTTTTGAACCATGGTGAAAGGTTTTATAGTCACCAAAATGCTTCAGCAATGTTTCCAGTGTCACAGAAGTGAGTAAATGCATTTGGCACAATTTGGCCATTTGGAGACGTTTTGGAGAGGTTTGGGAACGCCAGTGACACCACTAACTAAAAACACCATAACTTTCATATGGTTAGGCCTAGAGGTCTGAAACTTCATCCAGGTGTGGTTGACAAGATGTAGAAGGTATGTGGTATAGTGGTATATGCCTGTCATAAAGCATTGCCTAGTTATTGTTATTCAAAAATGGCATAGTTTAGGCAAAGACAAAAAAAATGTGTTTGAGCTGATGTAGTTTAGGTTGTGTGTGTGCCACATACTGAACAAGCACATTTCCAGAAACTAGAGTTTGTCAGCTTTCAAATGAGGTAACATACATGCATCTAGGACTAGCAGTTATTGTGTTATAAGCTTTTCCATTTGGGTATGCCAAACAGGCGAAAATTACCCAAAACAGGTGGATGCTAAGGGGTTAATGACAAATAAGTGTTGGCAAGATGAACAATGAAGTATGTTAAACTAGATATAAAAGCAGCATCAGGTTTGTTAAAATGTACATTTAGTATTTTTGTTGGTTTTATATCATTTAAATCACATTTGTACCATTTTTTTTACCAAAAGTCAGACTGAATGCTCCTGAACATGTCATATTTTGCTCATAAATACACAAATACATACATGCAGTGCACACATACACACATACAGCAATATATATCTGACATGCAAGGTTCATGAAGAAGGGAAGGAGGGAAGGTGGAAGGTAGGAGGGAGGGAGGGAGAAAGGACGGAAGGAAGGTGGAAGGTAGGAGGGAGGGAGGGAGAAAGGACGGAAGGAAGGAAGAAGGTAGGAGGGAGGGAGAAAGGAGAGGACAAAGGGAGGAAGGGAGGAAGGAAGGAAGGAAGGAAAGAAGGAAGGAGGAAGAAAGGGAGGAAAGAAGGAACTGTCAAAACAGACGGGGAGGACGACACAAAGGTTAAAAAAGCAGCTAAATTGTAAGTTTAGTATTTTTGTTGGTTTTAATTTTGACATTAAGACTGAACGCTTTACCAAACTAGAAGAAGGAAGTCTTATTCAAACTAAAACTGGAATGTGACAAAGAAAAGAATATAAGAATATAACTCAACATCTTTTTTTCTCTTTGTTATGTACATCCAACAGCGACTAAATTTGGTACATTTTATTATATAGGACATCTTAATACACTGATTAAATAGTAACATATTTATTAGATTTTGGTTGGGGGAGCAGCTGGCTTCACACAGTTAAACGAGACAGAGACGTTGATGTTTGACTGAATACCTTGAGTCAAGGATGGAAGGAATGAAGGAAGGAAGTGAAGGAGGAAGGGAAGGGAAGGGAGGAAGGAAGGAAGGGAAGGAGGAAGGAAGGGAGGAAGAAGGAAGGAAAAAGGAAGGTAGGAGGGAGGGAGGGAGAAAGAAGGAAGGAAGGGAAGGAGGGGAGGAAGAAGGAAGGAAAGGAGGAAGGAAGGAAGGAAAGAAAGGAGGAAGGGAGGAAGAAGGAAAGAAAAAGGAAGGGAGGAGGGAGTGAGGGAGAAAGGGAAAGAGGAAGGGAGGAAGGAAGGAAAGAAGGACAGAGGAAAGAAGGAAGGGAGGAAGGAAGGGAAAGAGGGAGGAAGAAGGAAGGGAGAAGGAAGGGAAGAAGGAAGGGAGGAAGAAGGAAGGAAAAAGGAAGGAAGGGAGGAAGGAAGGACAGAAGAGAGGAAAGAAGGACAAAGGGAGGAATGAAGGAAGGAAAGAAGGAGGGAGGGAGGAAGAAGGAAGGAAAGAAGGACAGAAGAAGGAAGGAAGGAAGGGAGGGTGGGAGGAAGGAAGGAAAGAAGTACAGAGGAAGGAAGGAAGGAAGGAAGGAGGAAGGAAGGAAGGAAGAAAAGGAGGAAGGGAGGAATGAAGGAAGGAGGTGAAGGAGGAAGGAAAAGGAAGGTAGGAGGGAGTGAGGGAGAAAGGGAAAGAGGAAGGGAGGAAGGAAGGGAGGAAGGAAGGAAAGAAGGACAGAGGAAAGAAGGAAGGGAGGAAGGATGAAGGATAATGCATTTTATAAATATTTCTGCTGGTTGATTTTTACTCTGCAGAAATGGATAGAAGACAAAAACCAACCATAGATGTGTTTGGAGAATAATTAGTGAAACATGTTTTTATGTAAATGTGTGTAAACATGCAGGAACGCTGTGCTTCCTGTTTTCTGTTGGTTTCTGTTGTTGTTGGGTTTGTTTCAGAGGTCAGGAGCCAATGTGCAGCCATCAGAAGACAAACTGTCACAGTCTCCTAAAATAAAAGCTCGGCAGAATTTAAGTGGTTTCCGCTAATTCATAAATCACGGCTCATAAAGCACAATTAAAGCTTTTATCTCGCTGCCTTTTACAACCCAGTCACATATAAAAATATCTCTTCACTGCATCGTTTATCCATTTTTATCAACAAACTCTCAGCCTCAAAATTATCTGTCTGGGTTTTTATTTGATTGTAACAGTCAGACGCTTACTTGACTAGTTCTTATTTATAATTCTTATTTTATGATTAATAAAATACGTATTCAAAGTGAAATTCACTCAAGAACCTAAAACTCAAGTCTCTGTTTATACCTCTATCATCTAACTAGAGATGTGTCATTAAAACCAACCTTTGAGCTTCTAGTCTAGTATTCAGGTTCATTAACAGCTACTTTCAGCCACTAGGAGGAGCTCTAAGCTTCTTGTGTTGAAGTAGAACCTGAAACACAGAGTGAATGTTTCCTGCTGCTCTCGGCTACTTTGACTCAGTAGTAAGTTATCCTGCTAGCTAGCTGACTGGTAGTAAGTTATCCTGCTAGCTAGCTGACTGGTAGTAAATTAGCCTGCTAACTAGCTGACTGGTAGTATGTTAGCCTGCTGGCTAGCTGACTGGTAGTAAATTAGCCTGCTAGCTAGCTGACTGGTAGTATGTTAGCCTGCTGGCTAGCTGACTGGTAGTAAATTAGCCTGCTAGCTAGCTGACTGGTAGTAAGTTCGCCTGCTAGCTAGCTGACTGGTAGTAAGTTAGCCTGCTAGCTAGCTGACTGGTAGTAAGTTAGCCTGCTAGCTAGCTGACTGGAGGGAACATGATGCAGACGAAGACACACTAAAGTCCAGCGTGGTTTAAAAGCTTCCAGAAAGTAAAGGATAATGTTGTCAGGTGTGAAATATGTGGAGCAGAGTTGAGCTACGGTGGCTTCACATGGACAAAAAGCTGCTGTCTGCTGTGACGGTTACTGAGGGAGACGGACCTGACGCTAATCACCAAACTAGTACGTCAACATCTGGAACTAAAGTCTCAGAGAGAAAGCTAACGTTACGTCTCTCATTGCTAACATGACTGTAAAGGAAATGCTCAGCTGTGTTTATGACGGGGAGAAAATAATTATATTTTTAGGGGCCTGTAAGCCTGTAAGATTTTTTATTTTAATTAATGTGTTTGTGTAAAGAAATGAAGGCTGACTATTATTTAAATTAATACAAGTTTGTGCAGTTAAAGCTTGTTTATGATGAATATTTAAAGATATTTCTTGATGCTTTATCTATTTAGCTCTTGTGAATGTCGGCATGCAGCAAATATTTGGTTATTCATTGGTTATATGAAAAAATGGGCTCATGCACATCTTTACTTGTAATATTCCTGTCAGCACACTATTAGGTCTGAAATAACTCAGTTTTTGGTCAACTTTATCTTCACTGTCCCTTGAAAACATATAAAATCTACTTTTATGTATCTTGGCACAGCTGGGCGAAACACAGCCTGCAAAAAGGACACCGGCGCTTGCCTCAGACTTGACTGACTTGGACGTGGAGATAAAACAGAATTACACGGGTTACGCTGATGCAACAGACTGGAAATGAAGAAGACAAAGGATCTTTCTCTGTGAGTCTCTCCTCCATCTCCACCAGGCTGCTAAATAAAAGGCTCTCTGGAGGCCCGACGTTGCCATTAAGGTTGATTAAAGTTGACTTTTTAGAAAAAGAGGAGACCAATGTAGGCTTAAGAGTGTAGTCACATCCCACCTGTCAAAGACAATTAAAATCTTCATTCCCCAGTTTTTTAAGTGTACTCTGTGAACTTTGCAGCGGTGAAAACTGAGGATGTTGCTGTGTGTTCAGAGCCTGACGGGTTTTATTCTTCGGTGCCGCTCTTCAGAAACTATTAACCGGGTGACATGTTCCTTCATCGTTAAGTGTTTGGTCGAGTTAGGCCGAGCTCAGAGTTTCACCATCCTCAAGAAGTTTGAATTGGGGTTGCATCACGCAGACGGGGAGACTCTTCTTCTTCTTCTTCTCTCATCTCAAACATGCAGACGCTACAAGATTTGAAAATAATGACGCGTCACACACTTCAGGATATCATCGTGCAACAGTGAGCAACACACCACCTCTCATCATCTCATAACGACTAAAAGCACAAGCCTGAACAAGTCATATTGACCCCCTCTGTTTTAACTGTTCCTTCTGTCCTTCTTTCCTTCCTTCCTTATCTCCTCTTTCTTTAATTTTTCCTTCGTTCTTCCCCTCCTTCCCTCTTTCTTTGCTTCCTCCTGCTTCCAAACTACTTTCCTCACTTCCTTCCTTCTTTCCTCCCTTCCTTCTTTCCTCCCTTCCTTCTCTCCCTACTTCGTTTCTCTTTTCCTCCCTCCCTCCCTCCTTACTCCTTTCCTTCCTTCCTCTTTTCTTCCCTCCCTCCTTACTCCTTTCCTTCCTCATTCCTTCCTTCTTTCCTCCCTTCTCTCCTTACTTCCTTCCTCTTTTCCTCCCTCCCTCCTTTCCTTCCTCATTCCTTCCTCCATTCTTTCCTTCCTTCCTTCCTGCAGGCGACCCCCGGTTTGAATCCCGTGCCGTGAGGTCCTATCCTGCATGTCATTGCCCCCCCTCTCTGCCTCCCATTTCCTGTCTCTCTCTACTAATCTATACAATTAAAGGCAAAAAGCCCCCAAAAAATATACTTTAAAAAAAAATGGTCGGGCCATTTATGGCAACGATTTGCTCTTTTACGTCAGAAGTTTTACATTTTTATTTTTTTGCATCATCCAGCAGCTTCACGGTAAATATCTAACACATCCATGCAGGCCCGTCGCAACAGGACAGGCAAACCCAGCAATTGCCTGGGGCCCCGAGCTGGCCGGGGGCCCCCAGACAACGACTGGTTATGAATTGAATGCAACGACAAACTGTGTGCGCGTCCCTTTAAATGCTGTGATGGTCAATGCAGGAAAGTGCAGCGACACTGTTATCGGAATCCCCCTCAAGGGGCCCCCCCACGGTTGCTAACTCGGCGGCTAATTCGGTTGCTAACTCGACGGCTAGCTCGGCGGCTAACTCGACGGCTAACTGAGCTAACAGGCTAACTGTAGATGGGATCATCTATGTTCCCCGGTCACATACAAAGCGGGGAACATAGGGATGATCCCTGTTTTGATCCCCTCCAAGTCCATTTTGCTTGGGGCCCCCACATTCCTTGAAACGGCCCTGCATCCACGATTTACTTTTGTTGTTAATGTAATCTCTACAACCTTTTGCTTATTTGGGAGATGCATATTTCAAATGAATGACATTACAGAGCAGTAACATTAAATAAATGAGAACAAACACACTCAACTGTTGACCAACATTTCACTGACTATAAATTACTAACGCTCACTTCAAATATGTGCAGGCTCGACTTCTCGCCCCGTGGACTCGTCCCATGTGACCGGCGAGTCTTTGAATCACGGCTCGATATGTAAATTCATTTCCTGGAGACAACAAACAAACAGCAGGGAACAAACAGGTCTGTCACTTTCATGGCAACAACAAGAAAAAAACCTTTAGTCTTAAAAATAAAGCTGAAGGGGAAAATGAATATATTCAAAAGATTTAACATTTACAGCTTCTTTTTTTTTCTGCTGAGAAGGGCGGGTTGTTTTTTTTTCTTTTCGGGAACGCCTCGAGCTTTTTAAGACAGCTGATGTTTTTTTATCAGCGGCGACACACTGCTGCTGTTACTGTGAACTCACTACAGTCGTTCTCAGTGTCACCACGCTGATATTCATCTTCTGCTTCTATCACAGGGTTTAAATTTCTGCCTCCATCATTCAGCGTTACTGACATTTATCTGGGAGCTTTACATGCAGCAGTTTTATCTGTCACATATTTTTTTGTTAGACTTTTGTTTTGTAGGAGCTTATTTTAGTTGGCAGTCAGATTTAAACACACACCAACAAAACACCTTCATGTATGACCAGTTTCGCTTCTCCCACATTATTCTGTAATAAAAAATACAATTAAAATTAACCCTCCTGTCGTCCTCCCGGGTCAAATTGACCCCGTCTGTTTTAACTGTTCCTTCCGTCCTTTCCTTCCTTCCTTACCTCCCCTTTCTTTAATTTTTCCTTCGTTCTTCCCCTCCTTCCCTCTTTCTTTATTTCCTCCTCCTTCCATACTACTTTCCTCACTTCCTTCCTTCTCTCCTTACTTCGTTTCTCTTTTCCTCCCTCCCTCTTTACTCCTTTCCTTCCTTCCTCTTTTCCCCCCTCCCTCCTTGCTTCTTTCCTTCCTTCCTTCCTTCCTCTTTTCCCCCCTCCCTCCTTGCTTCTTTCCTCCCTTCCTTCTCTCTCTACTTTGTTTCTCTTTTCCTCCCTCCCTCCTTACTCCTTTCCTTCCTCATTCCTTCCTTCTTTCCTCCCTCCCTCCCTCCCTCCCTCCCTTCCTTGCTTCCTCCTGTCCTTCCTCCCTTCTCTCCTTACTTCGTTTCTCTTTTCCTCCCTCCCTCTTTACTCCTT
Organism: Scomber japonicus; assembly: GCF_027409825.1. NCBI lineage: Eukaryota > Metazoa > Chordata > Actinopteri > Scombriformes > Scombridae > Scomber > Scomber japonicus. Next base: position 38,201,691 of record NC_070580.1, read on the forward strand.
TCCTTCCTTCCTTCCTTCCTCTTTTCCTCCCTCCCTCCTTACTCCTTTCCTTCCTCATTCCTTCCTTCTTTCCTCCCTCCCTCCCTCCCTTCCTTGCTTCCTCCTGTCCTTCCTCCCTTCTCTCCTTACTTCTGTCCTCTTTTCCTCCCTCCCTCCTTTCCTTCCTTCCTTCCTTGACCTGAGGACAACAGGAGGGTTAAATAAATAAATAAAATTAAACAAAATGAAATAAAATTAAATTCAATAATAATTTAGTTGAGGCAGTTTTACTTAATGAAATGTAATAAAAACAATTTATGAAATATTCTTTTTCCCCATCCTGATTTAATGCCTTATTGTTATTTATTTATCATTGTGTGAAATCTCTTCGGAGAAGTGTTAATGTGACGGGAAAATTATAAAGTAAAATTAATTTCTTCACATGTGAACCATCCAAAATGAATTGGCTCTGGCTCTGAGTTATTATAATACTGTTGTTCTGTTTAAACATCACATCACAAAAATCATGATGGTTTTAAGCATTAAGTGTTATTTACACTGTGGTGGTAACATCATGTTTGAGTCTCCTCCTCACCCATGATAGCAGTCATTCTTGGTAGCTTGACTCGTTATGAATTTATTTCCTACGTGGAAGAAAAAACACATTAGATGAGCCTTCAGAAACCAACCGGATGCTTTTACAGCTGATTTAAAACAGGCTCACTGCCAAAGTTTTACAAATATAAAACCTCCATGGATCAAAAATGTATAATATAAATATAAATATATAATATAAATACAATATAAAGCGTCATAATTTACCTTGTCGACAGTTTTACAGATGTATTTTTTACAGTGGTGGTCTATGGGGGAAATGCTTTTAGCTGCAGTACCGTGAGTGACCATTAGCTGAGTGGGGGCGCCCTATCAGTTCATGTGATGCATTTAAACTCTTCAACACTTAGCATGTTTCAGACTGTCAGAGTCGGATTGAGTCTCCTCCTCACCCATGATAGCAGTCATTCTTGGTAGTTTGACAGATATAGGAAGACACTTACGACACATTTTCACTCGTTATGAATTCATTTCCTGTGTGGAAGAAAACACACATTAGATGAACCTTCAGAAACCAACCAGATGCTTTTACAGCTGATTTAAACTGGCTCACTGTAAATCATGGATGTATTTCCGTCCTATAAGAATTGGCACACGGGCCAAAAAAAGTTTCCCTCTTCCAGGCCTGCATGGCTCACTGCACATGCTCAGTAGTGTTTCCCGCTTGGCCCACACACTTTACATTGTGATGATGTCACTGACTTTTTAAATCTCTTTTCTCGACTCGAGAATATAAAACCTTGATGGATCAAAAATGTATAATATAAAGCATCATAATTTAGCTTGTCAACAGTTTTACAAATGTATTTTTTTACAGTGGTGGTCTATGGGGGAAATGCTTTTAGCTGCAGTACCGTGAGTGACCATTAGCTGAGTGGGGGCGCCCTATCAATTCATGTAATACATCTAAACTCTTCAACACTTCACATGTTTCAGACTGTCAGAGTCGGTTTGAGTCTCCTACTCACCTCTCATAGCAGTAATTCTTGGTAGTTTGACAAATATAGGAAGACACTTATGATCCGTTTTCACTCATCATGAATTTATTTCCTGCAAGGAAGAAAAAAAAACATTTTTACAGTGGTGGTCTGTGGGGGAAATACTTTTAGCTGCAATACCACGAGTGACCATTAACTGAGTGGGGGCGCCCTCTCAGTTCTTGTAATACATCTAAACTGGAAGAAACTTGAATGCATGACTCTCCCTCCATTCAAAACCACATGTAACCACCTCCTCTTCAAATTAAAAACATTTCAAACATCATTTCTTACATCCAGTCCAGCAGAGTAATCATTTACAGTTCCCAAGAAGCAACAGTGCAACACATTTTTTACTTGTTTTCTAAATGTTCCCCCACATATGAGCCTCTCTATTTCAGTCTTCCAGTCCCCCCCCCCCCCATTCAGGAATTTAAAGAGTCGCCCCCGCAGATAACACAACAGTGCGATCATGTCAGAGCAGCTCTCCCTGTTCTGTATCTCCTCTGTGAGCATGACAGCAGTGTAGGCTGAAGGTTTCACGCTCATTTAAAGACGGCAGCTCTGCCTTCATCTATCATGGAGGAGAGGGATGGAGGGATGGGATGGAGGGGAGGGGGATGGAGGTGGGGGGGTAGAAGGAGGTTAGCTGCTGCATTCATCCCTTTTTGTTTCTGTGTTTTTCGTGCGTGGGCGTCGTGATGTAAACATTTTTTCTTCTCAAAACATCGAGAAATCTCTGCGACTTCAAACGATGTTCACTTCATCTTCTTCTTCTTCTTCATCCTCGAAAAAAAAAAAAACCCCAAAAAAACCAGACAGACACACACACACACACACACACACACACATATACACACACCAACTTTTAAGGAATTGAGATTTGAAGACGTCTTCTTGTCAGATGGCACTCTTTTGAAGCTGTGCAGAGCGTTTAAAATGGATTTCATCACGACTAAATTGCGGGAAAATATCACACAGTGGAGTTTTTTAAAGATAAAATCTGAAACTTTTCCAATTTCACACAACTTATTCTCTCAACACACAAAAACACAAAAGACTACACTCAATATATATATATAAACCTTTTTGCTGTGTTTTGTTGTTATTCTTTTTGTATTCAATAAAATTAGATTAGTAAACTTTTTGTTATTGTGGGTTCACCATTGCCTTCACACACACACACACACACACACACACACACACACACACACACACACACACATATAATAGCAATGCACTAATACAAAGGCAATAGTATAGTATAATGAAGTCACGATTTTCAAACATAATTCCCTGGAGGAATATTATACAAATATTGCATTTAGGAGACGATGGCTGTGTCTCAGTTTAGCTGCGTTCGCTGCGTGACTCGAATAATAATGTCAGGCTGTCATTGGACGGATTAATACGTACACACTTTGACTCTGGCACCGCTGGCACGATGAGGTTTTTTTTTTGGTTGTTTTCCAGTTTCAGGAGCTGCTGATGAGCTGATTAGAGGGTGGAGCTGCTTTACTCTTTTATAAAAGGAGAGTAAAGGAGCTCCGTCTCTCTTTTCTTCCACCTGTCATGTCTCTTGTGTTTCTCCTTTTGTTTCATTTTGTTCTGTTTTTTTGCAGCTTTGTTTCTTCAGATGATAAAAAACTAAAACTTGGATCACCTGACCTTTTATGCAGCTCCATTATCTTCCATTACCTTTAAGAATTTGTCCAATAATTAGGTTTATAATGTTATGGCCTGGCTCAAGGGTCCACAACAAAAGACAGACACACCATGGAAGACAGTTTACATAAAAAAGGTATTTATTTAATCTTAAACTAAACCAAATTAAAATTGTGCCAAATTAAAGTATGAAGAGTGCATAAAGCAAAATAACTGCAACTAAAACTGCATTTCTGAAAACCAAGACCAAACCGAAGATGGGACCTGAGGGAAGAACCAGAAAGGAGAAGGTTAACTCGGAGGTCTGAGCTCCTGCACAGCCTCATTACGACTAGAGAAGGAGTCATACAGTATATACACACACACACTACAGGGACCGGGCCCAGGTGCTCTGAGTTACTGCAATCAGCCTTCTGCTGCAGAGGAAAGAAGTTACCCACACCCACACATGAACCCACAGGGGCATCACAAGAATCTAATACCTGCTAAATCTGCCTGTGTGTAGAGCTGATTAAAGCAAATGAGAACATAAAACATGCACAAAGATAAGAAAGCCTTTATTGTCACTGTACAGTCACACACACACACACACACACACACACACACACACACACACACACACACACACACACACCATGGTCACTTTTAAGGACATTACAAAGACTTACATTAATTTCCTGGAGACTTATCCTCACACCTTAACCACATACCCAAAAATAGTGTTTTACCAAGTGGGAAAAACTACTGTCCCCAATTAACTGGTCCTAAGCCTGAAATTTGTCCCCAAAAGTAGCCTAAGGTAGAACACACACACACACACAGACACACACACACACACACACACACACACACACACACACTTCTCACAGTCACAGCAAACACAGCTTACAACAACAACTGCAAACATCTGTCTCTCCTGTTGTGTTTCTGACTCAGTCGCTGCTGTACTGTTAAATCTGCAGCCCTTGTTACCATGGTAACAAGAGTTTAGTGCGACTAAACCAACCAGAATTTAAAAAAAAAAAACATCTGAAAGAAAAAAAACTTTTTGAGGCTCCCTGTGAAGTTTATTTTTTTTACCTTCAGCTCAACACTGAAAAACATTTAGTGACTCAACAGCTGGGACTCAGGAGGCGGAGCAGCTCGTCCACCAATCAGAAGCTGGGACTCAGGAGGCGGAGCAGCTCGTCCACCAATCAGAAGCTGGGACTCAGGAGGCGGAGCAGCTCGTCCACCAATCAGCGGCTGGGACTAGTTAGTTAGTTAGTTCATGAATTAGTTAGTTCATAAGTTAGTTAGTTAGTTAGTTCATGAGTTAGTTAGTTCGTTCATTAGTTAGTTAGTTAGTTAATCAGTTAGTTAGCGGGTCAAGAGGAAGTACGATGTGGTATCATCTGAACCATTGCACCAAAGTCCTGCAAGAGACAACAATGACAAAAAACAATGACGAACATGATGCGAGAATAATGTGCAGCCTAGTGTTGCAATCACCAGACAACCTGGGGACGAAGGAAACTGCACCAAGGAGCCAAAGCCAGACTCTGGAGGCATGGCCAAATAAACGTCCACTGGAGTTGATGATGATGTGAATCCTGTTCGTGACGCCAATTATATAGAAGCTTTGCCCGATCACCTAACTTCGGTAATCTTAAAGTATGAGACGGAGAACAGAAGTCGTCCAACAGCCAACTGGGATCTTTATTGCAGATATTCAGCATCAATACAAACAGCAAACGATAGACCAACGAACGGCAAAGCAGCCCCGAGGCCCCCGAGTATGGCGTCATTTCAGTGCCAAAAACCGCGCGCATAAAGACCACTATCTGCGCGCTCGCCGTCACTCTCTGTGTGCTCGCGGCCACTCTCTGCGCGCTCGCGGCCACTCTCTGCGCGCTCGCTGTCACTCTCTGCGCGCTCGCTGTCACTCTCTGTGCCTTCTACTCGCTCGCCTTTGCTGAGTTTTGGCACAAAGGGGGCAGGCATTGAATAGACGGCCCCGCAACCCCCCCTCCTTTCTGATTGGTCACTACTGTCTCCAGGTCAGAGCCAATCCGACGCAGAGTAGGGCGGGTCATCATTGCGGGTCAAGATGTCAGAGAAAGAAGAGGTAAGTTGAGGAACAGAGACAGATATACTATGCTAGCCTATAACAGTAGTGGCTACGTTTAAAATTGCTGACCCAATACATAACATTCTCATAACCTTCCGTTATAGTGGTCTGATCACAGTGGAGAAGACCTGGCATTTTCATAGGGCTATCATGGCTGAGCAAGTATGTCTTACACAGTTAGACTATCTCTCATATTTCATTTTGATATCTCTGTCTCTCTTGTGATACACATACAACCAGTCAACAGATGTCAGTCAATCATGCAAATTAAATATTTTAAATATTTTTTCTTTCTAGTTAATCAGTCAGTTAGTTAGTTAGTTAGTTAATCAGTTAGTTTTTTATTTTTTACCTTTTTTGTCCATATTGTGTGAAAGCTATCATCTTCATTTCATACTTTTCTAAATGAGTGATAGAAGATATAAAACTTGCTTCTTCTTCTTCTTCTTCTTGTTTAACTGCATCAGACGGATTTCATCTCCATCTGTCATGTTTACTTCCTGTCTGAATGAATCACATCCTGACAAGAAGAGAGAGCGTCACTTTAATTTATTTTAGAACATAAACCAGAACAAAAGAGATGTACCAAAACATGTTAAATCAGTTAGACGTCTATATTATAATAATCCGACAGCTTTAATTAGGGAACAATCTACCAAAAAATCTTTAATCATATTTAATTTGAAGCGTTTAATTTGTCTTTTTTAGTCAGTTTGTTGAATGATGTAAAGTGACCCAGTTATTGTGCTGCTGCCGTCTGCAGCATCACTGAGGAGGATTCCCCAGATTACATAGGTCTGTGTGTGTGTGTGTGTGTGTGTGTGTGTGTGTGTGTGTGTGTGTCTGTGTCTGTGTCTGTGTGTGTGTGTGTGTGTGTGTGTGTGTGTGTGTGTGTGACTGTGTGTGTCTGTGTGTGTGTGTCAAACTCTTTTTCATTCAGGGGCTGCATACAGTGCAATTTGCCCTCATGGGGGCCATATCATTAAAAAGATGGATGTAAGGAAGGAAAAGAAGAGGAAGCATGGATTGAGGGGAGGAAGGAAGGAAGGAAGGAAATAATTAAGTGAGGAATGAAAGAAGTATGGATGGAAGGAAGGAAGGAAGGAAGGAAAAGAAGAGGAATTATGGATTGATGGAAGGAAGGAAGGAAACAAGTAAGGAATGAAGGAAGTATGGATCGAAGGAAGGAAGGAAGGAAATAATTAAGTAAGGAATGAAGGAAGTATGGATGGAAGGAAGGAGGGAAGGAAAAGAACACAGGAAGTCTGCATGGAAGGAAGGAAGGAATTAAGGAAGGATGGACGGAAAGAAAGAAGGAAGGATGGACAGAAGGAAGGAAAGAATGAAGGAAATAAGGAAAAAAGGATGGGAGGAAAGAATGAATAAAGCGGGGAAGGAAGGACAGACATAAGGAGGGAAAGAAAGAAGACAGGAAGGATAGACGAAAGGAAGGCGGGAAGAAAAGAGGGAAGGAAGGACAGATGGAAAGAAGGAAAAGAAGACAGGAAGGGAAGTAGGCCGGATTGGATCCCTCGGCGGTCCGCTTCTGGCCCACGTATGTGTGACAGAAAAAATAACTGAAAATAAGCCGAAACTGTTTCTTCACGGCTGTGAGTGAAGAAAAGAAAACACACACACACAGAGAGAGACACACACACACACAGAGAGAGAGTGAAGAAGAGGAAGAGTCTGATTGATGGTGTGTCTCTCAGGACTCTGTTTAAAGGCCGGTTAGCGGCTCTGGGCTTCAGCCACAGGAGCGTGTAATAACTGCTGAGGAATTTCAATGGTCTCAAACCTCCTGTGAGATATCTGAGAGAGCCTCTTCCTTTTTCTCTCCATCTATCTTCTTCTGTTAACCCGTCTCCCTCCTCCTCCTCCTCCTCCTCCTCCTCCTCCCCCTCCCTCCTTCCTCCCTCCTTCCTCCCTCCTTCCTGTCCCTCTTTCAGGTTATTCTTCTTCCCTTCACTCGGCCCTCTCAGCTCAGTTATGGTGCGTTGGTTACATTAAAGATCTCGACACATTAATAAAGAAATACTCCGCTCTCACAGATCATTTGACGAAGCGTTCAGAGCAGATGGAGGCCCTGATCGTCCTCGGTTGCTATGGTGGTTGCTAAGGTGTTTCCGTCTGCTGTTGAGCCCGAGGAAGCTTCCTGAATCTGACTAATCAGAAAAGAGTAATAAGTTCGTTTGTTAGGCTACTTACTTAGCTAGTGCGCTAGTTTGTTGTTTGTTGTTAGTTGTAGTTCATTACTTACTTACCTACATAGTTTATTAGTTTTTTAATTACATAGTTACTTAGTACGTTAGTTTGTTACTTACTAACCTACTTAGCTCATTGGTTCGTTATTTATTTAGTTCGTTACTTAGTTGTAGTCTGGTGGGGAGCTCTGGTCCTCTGAAATGAAGCCAACCAGGAAGTAACTTAGAGCTGCATTCTATCAAAAGGCCACCAGGGGGCGACCGTCTCTATACAAGTCAATGGAGAATTCACCAACTTCTCACTTGATTTCTAACCTCAGTAAACGTTTTCAAAATGTGTTTATGGTCTCAATCGCTAGTTTAAAGCCTTCTTCAATGCAGTATGATGTTCATTTGGGACATTTTGGCCTCCCTGATTTTATATGTGACGATAAAGCAGGGTATGCATTAGGGCGTGGCTACGTCCTGATTGACAGGTTGATTGACCAATGTCCTCAAGATCCAGCCCTCGTAACCATAGCAACCTCCCCGCTCGGCCCATGGCTCTGCCCCCGGCCCCGCCTCATGCCCATATAAGTAGAATCTGTGTTTTTGTTTTTCCCAGCATGCACCTGAAATTTCTTAAAGAGACAGGAGCTAAAACCGCCTTTTAATAGACAGAGGCTGAACTGAGCGGCTGCATAAAGGACCAGTAGAAGATAAATAAGGAGTTTTTATTCCAGTAGAGACTCAGAATATTAATATAGACCTGCAGATGTTTTCTTTAACATTAGCTTATTAAAGACAATGATTGCTGCTCTGGTGATTGATGCATTTTGGTGGTGTTGTGCTTCTTCTTCTTCTTCTTCTTCTATATTCTGTATTTCATGAAGACTGGTGGGGCTGGCATAATATCTATTTATGGCTTATTATGAGAGTAGAAATCAGGCGCACACACCGGGGATGACTGCGGTTCCTAACAGATGACAGTACATCAGTTGATATTTAGGCTTTGGGACGATGACAGCTCTCTCCAGACTCTCCGTGTTTATTTCTTACCTCCTCTCTGCGGTCCACAGGGAATCACTTAACGACACACTGAAAGTTGATGACACACTATTACTGCAATGAGGAAAAGCCTGGCAGAGAAACAAAGCAGGATTTCACATCATTAGAAAAGTGACACGTGTGCTCATTGATTCACAGTTTAATGTCTACAGCGACGTTAACGTAAGTGTCTTTTTTTTTATTCTTCCTTTAGTCTCAATAAAGAAAACACAGGTATGGAGAGGAGAAGAAGGAGGACAAGGAGTCACCCACAAGAATAAGAGATGTATATTCAGATGAAAGGAAAAACCGCACTTGATGTATTTTAAGATGAGATGTGACGAGTGGAGCTGTTGAGGCTGTTTCTGCAGCTCAGGAACACACACATTAGTGGTGACACATGCACCAACGTGTCTTCGCTTCCCCCGAGGCTGCTGTCTGTTTTCCAGGCCCCCGTTTTCATTCTTCTTTATCTTTCTCGGCTGCGTCGCTTCACAAAACTACAAAACCCCGTCGTTTCCGAGTTTAAATATAGCCGGAGATTCTTTTAATTGCCGTGTGTCACTTGTTATCATTTGCAGATCAAACGCAGATTAAAAAGATTGTAAAATATTCTGCTTTTACATATTTATCCATCCACTGCTGCCTTTTAAAATTCTTGAGATCATGTTTTTTTTCCCCCTTTTCGCTGGATAAAAAGAAAAGTTGGTGCCAAGCAGCATGAAATACTGAGCAATATGTGAACAGAGGTCAAAACTGCAATAAAACAGGATGAATGTCCGCAGCAGACCGATGCGCTGTGATGCTCCACCATAGAAAACAAAGGAAAGCATTTCACAAATACAAAAAAATACTAAATATATATTCCAAGACACAGGGTTAGGGTTGTATATGATGCAACAAGATACTGTGATTATGAGCCTGTTTGGTTATAGATTAATCTGACACAGAGCCTCTCTTAGACTTTCAGTACTTTCCCTTTTGCTTCTAAGATTAAGATAAAATGTTCCTTTATTAGTCCCATGATGGGGAAAGGTAAAGTGTTACAGCAGCAAAGTGGATAGTAAAAAACAGAAGAGCATCAATAAAAAGAACAATAAATAAGCAAGTAATATGAACAACAGGAGATTAAAATAAATGTAGAAAGTATGCTGAGAGGAATATTAGTCTCTCTGGTTAACTTATGTATGATTGATTAGTTAAATTAACAATAGTGATACTAATACTGAAGTCAGCGTCCCTGGTCTGCATACACCAGGCATCAGGCCACCTACTCACAGAAATAAGCTCATTTTCTTCATGTTATTTCCAAAGATGGATGACCATAAAACTGTCCGATCATGTGGTCAAGCTGCATCGGTCCTTAATGAGGAGGAGTTTAGGTTGCTTGTATACCTGGCCTTAGGTAAGTGCTGCTAAAGGTTGGTGCAGTGAACATGTTTTCCACACATTATACCCATGTTCTTCCTCCAGCTGGTTGGGAGGATGCTGGAATGAAGAGTCCCATCTTAGAGGATTAACCTGAGTCCAGCTCTTCACTTCTGAGGAGTTTCCCCATCGTCAGAAGAAAAGCTCCTATCAGCTCAACCTACCAAGTCTAGGAAGAGATTGGATTTCCCACTTAAACACTTTGAACCAGGATGTCAGACTGAGGCTCTGACTGCGATGACCATAAAACTGTCCGATCATGTGCTCAAGCTGCATCGGTCCTTAATGAGGAGGAGTTTAGGTTGCTTGAATACCTGGCCTTAGGTAAGTGCTGCTAAAGGTTGGTGTAGTGAAGTAGTGAACATGTTTTCCACATATTACGCCCATGTTCTTCCTCCAGCTGGTTGGGAAGATGCTGGAATGAAGAGTCCCATCAACTTCAACAAGATCCGGAGAAGCGTATCCACACAAGTAAGAACTTCATATAAATTAGAATCTGGTTATTTTTTTGTTTGGGTTTCCAGGCCAACCAACACCTCTCTGAAAAGAAGAGAAAGCAGGTGAGGAAGTCTATGTGCCACGATCCCAGCACCGCAGAGATGTTTCAAAATAAAAAAGTTGAGACAGAAAGCTGGTAGGAGACCCCGGGGAAGACCCAGGACACGCTGGAAAGACTATGTCTCTCGGCTGGCCTGGGAACGCCTCGGGGTCCCCCTGGAAGAGCTGGACGAAGTGGCTGGGGAGAGGGAAGTCTGGGCTTCCCTGCTTAGGCTGCTGCCCCCGCGACCCGACCCCGGATAAGCGGCAAGAAGATGGATGGATGGATGGATGGAGAAAGCTGATGAAGACAGATCCTTGTTAGATGATACACCAAAGACAAGCTCAGATAATGAGGAACCCATCTGAGAGGATCAACCTGAGTCCAGCTCTTCACTTCTGAGGAGTTTCCCCATCGTCAGAGGAAAAGCTCCTATCAGCTCAACCTACCAAGTCTAGGAAGAGATTGGATTTCCCACTTAAACACTTTGAACCAGGATGTCAGACTGAGGCTCTGACTGCGATGACCACAAAACCGTCCGATCATGTGGTCAAGCTGCATCGGTCCTTAATGAGGAGGAGTTTATGTTGCTTGAATACGTGGCCTTGGGCTAGTGCTGCTAAAGGTTGGTGTAGTGAAGTAGTGAACATGTTTTCCACACATTACACTCATGTTCTTCCTCCAGCTGGTTGGGAAGATGCTGGAATGAAGAGTCCCATCAACTTCAACAAGATCCGGAGAAGCGTATCCACTCAAGTAAGAATTTGATATAAATTAGAATCTGGTTATTTCTTTGTTTGGGTTTCCAGTCCAACCAACACCTCTCTGAAAAGAAGAGAAAGCAGGTGAGGAAGTCTATGTGCCACGATCCCAGCACTGCAGAGATGTTTCAAAATAAAAAAGTTGAGAGAAAGCTCAGATAATGAGAAACCCATCTGAGAGGATCAACCTGAGTCCAGCTCTCTCCCTCCCTCTTTTCCTCCCTTCCTTCTTTCCTCCTTTCCTTCGTTCCTTCCCCAATTCCTTCCTTCCTCCCTCATTTCCTTCCTTCCTCCCTCTTTTCCTCCCTTCCTTCATTCCTTCCTTCCTTCTTTCTTTCCTCCCTTCCTTCGTTCCTTCCCCAATTCCTTCCTTCCTCCCTCATTTCCTTCCTTCCTCCCTCTTTTCCTCCCTTCCTTCATTCCTTCCTTCCTTCTTTCTTTCCTCCCTTCCTTCGTTCCTTCCCCATTTCCTTCCTTCCTTCCTTCCTTGACCTGAGCACAACAGGAGGGTTAACACTCATTGTTCATTCTGTATCAGATTTGTTGGGGAATTCCTGCATGGTCTCTTAATTTCTATCAATCCATCGAAAAGTCACGAAATTTCACTCAAGACCAAAAAAGTCAAAGTCATGGTGGCACTAAAGCAGAAGTCAGTCAGTCCTCTGAATGTGTGAACATGACAAGAAGCAGACCAGTACTGCCATCCATAGAGATAAAAAGGTACGAAGTAAACATCCTCCTGTAAACACTTTTTCTCTGAGAAGGAGACAAAGAAAGCAGAAAGAACCAACCGTCCATCATCAGCTTCAGTCCGGTCAAACTGTCCTCCAGCAGAAACTCAGCCTCCGCAGCTCGCTCAGTGTGAATGGCTCTTAACAGCTCTCATCATTTCAAGAAGTAATTCACATCCTCCTCTGCACTTCATCCATTTCCCTCTCTCCACTTTAATGGCTCTCCAGCAGCCAAACAAAATCTCTTAAACGGTCATTTCTCCTCTTTGCATGTCTCCCCGTGGCCTCAGAAATATGTCTGCTCTGACCCGCTCGGAGGGTTTTTTGTCCTCTCATCATGTTCATTTTTCAGCGTGACGTCTATAAGTGCAGGTAAAAAACATAAAAGTTGCAGCTAAATGTCTGATATGTAAATGAGAGTTTACCCGTGACAGGAGGGAAAAACATGGACCAGAAAAACCTGCCTGTGATGTAACATGAACTGAAACCCAGCAGGAGGAACCACGCTCAGTATGAACAGACTCAACTTGGTTCATTAAATGTAAATGTGAGGATGCAATTACAGTAAAGACTTCATCTCAGAACATTTACTCAAGTGCTGTACTTAAGGACAAATCTCCTACTTTATAACATCCACTCCACTATATCAGAGGGAAATATCATTTGACAGCTTTAGTTACTTTTCAGATGAAGATTTGACACAATGGATAATATAACAAGCTTTTTGTCTTTTGACGTCTTACAGAAAGCGAAGTGTGTAGTCGGCTCACATTTCAGATGTCTATGAGGTGTTAACAGCTTTAAAGCTTTGACATGGACAACATTATGTGACTACTCTACTGGGCCTATAGACTTACACTGTGAAAGAGACGTCTGTAAGTAAGTATGATTAATTGATTTAATGCTTTTTACAGATAAAAGTCACAAAGTGCTTAACAAAGGCAAGATAGAACATGCAAAAAAAAAAGATGCACTAATCTACGCAATGCTGTACAATCAACCTGCAGGTTACACAAACACCTCTCTATATCAGCACATTATTTTTTCTGAGCTCCACAAACCAAATGAGCCACAGTATATAAGTTAGTCGGAGGGCTGAAGCGGAAGGAGCCGGCTCGGCCCAATGATGTGGAAGCTACGAAGAAGAGTCAGGACTTTTTCTGGCTTCATAGGAATGAACTGGACCCTGTAATCCTGTTCTCTTCATATATCAATGCTAAACACACTGACTTCAGAGTACATTGACTCAATTTAGCTAACTGAGTCATAACATGCAGGCCTTGGTCGTCATACTGATGCCATCTGCTGGAAACCAGGTAGTACTGCATCACCGGCTCTTTATTTACCGTACATGAGATGCTCCTTGTTTTACTCACAGACTGTATAAAAGAAACAGACGTAACATCCGTGACGTCACCCATTGGTTTGTGGACTGCTGCTCGGAAGCCAATAGTATCTAATCTAGGCAGCGCCATCTTGAACATTTCAGGTGCATGCTGGGAAAAATAAAAACACAGATTCTACTTATATGGGCATGAGGCAGAGCCATGAGCGGCGAGGTTGCTATGGTTACGAGGGCTGGATCTCGAGGACATTGGTCAATCAACCTGTCAATCAGGACGTAGCCACGCCCTAATGCATACCCTGCTTTATCGTCACATATAAAATCAGGGAGGCCAAAATGTCCCAAATGAACATCATACTGCATTGAAGAAGGCTTTAAACTAGCGATTGAGACCATAAACACATTTTGAAAACGTTTACTGAGGTTAGAAATCAAGTGAGAAGTTGGTGAATTCTCCATTGACTTGTATAGAGACGGTCGCCCCCTGGTGGCCTTTTGATAGAATGCAGCTCTAAGTTACTTCCACGTCGGCCTCATTTCAGAGGACCGGAACTCCCCACCTGGTTGCTCCTTGTTTTACTCAGTGTGTGTCATCATTTTTGTCAGCAGGTGAGATTTGTCCGTCTCCTATCTGAGTTCATCTGAGATCAGGTACACACGTAGCCGGTATCTGGAATAATGGATATATTGTTATGTGTTTTTGCCTTTAATCCACACGAAAACTATTATTTCTGAAAACTCGTTTGGTGTCAGGGTGATTACCTTTGTTTAGGCTTTAAGTGGTGTATTTATGCAGGTTCATGTAGATGAAAACTTTTCTGAAAAGGATCTGGTGTGTACAATGTTATTATTGAAAAGGGAGGGGGGGGGGGAATCCGTGTATACATGGCCTGAATCTTTGCTGAATTACCGCCAAACTAAATGTTATTTTGATCACAGACAACAATTTCAGAGCTGGAAGAATCTCAAGCTTCATCATAAAGCTCTATACTGTAAGTACAGGACATAATGTACTGTATAATGTAAGCCTCTATAAATCCATACTGTGACTTCATCCTACATATGGTTGAAGTCACCGCACACACACACACACACACGTTTAAATAAGAAGCAACACTCTGAGCACCTGCCATCTTTTATCTCACAGCTCGATGTATTCACAACATTTTCTATAAAACTTACACCCACGTTCAAAATCACACATAACATATATATCATTTACCTCACAAAGGTTGACAAAACAGATTATTACCTCCTACACACACATGCACACACACACACACACACACACACATGCTACCTGTTCACAAATCCAATAAAAACATATAAAACACACACACACACACACACACACACACACACACACACACACACACGGTTGAACATACAGTGGGTGGGTGTGTGTGTGTGAGTCTTTGTGAAGCATGATGGGATTTACGTTAACGGGCACAAGCTGTCACTTTACACACACACATCCAGCAGCTTTAATGGGTGAATCACAGCAGCCATAAAAACGATTGCACACAAACACAACACTATTTTAATCGGTGTTATCGTACAGAGGCGCGGCGGGGAGTCCATTTTCATTGAATAAACCTTTAAAAGGCTTCTCGATTGTCATTTACTTCCCCGCCTCTCCTCTTTTATGGCTGCGTGAGCTGTCGTTCAGTGTTTTATGAAGATGTACGAGCGTCATAAAAATGTGTTTAGGCTTTCCTCGTTGCTCTTATTGGCTTTCATGATTGTAATGGTGCTGCTGAGACGCTGCTGTGATGTCGACTATAAAACAGACATTAGTCAAGTCAATACTGTCCTACACACACACATGTACACACACACGACTGTTACATGGGTGCTGCTTCTGCTTCTCTGCTCTCATTATCTTTTATCTCTCATGTGTGTAAAAGTTTTTTTGAAGCTCTTCTGCAGACGACCTTTTTTTCGACCCCAGAAAACTTTGCCGCAGTATTCGTCCTCACACTTAATTGATGTGACTTTAATCTTAATGTGCGATATGTTTCATTTTTTAATCATCAATCTATCATCGTCAAACTGACTGATTCCTCCCTATAATTACCATAAACAAATGAAACCAAGGTTGAATGATTGATAGCTTCTGTCTGCGACTGTCAGTGCGCTGTTTATTAAAAAAAAGACAATATTTCCTTCAAATTCTGTGTCCTTCATGTAGTTTTGCATTTGTACATAATGTGTCAATGCCTTGCAAATGACAGCTCATATTTTTCTTCTACAGACCAGCTGAACTGTATATAGATGTATTTTTATATGCTTGGATGCTTTAACATATCAAAAAAAGGTCAAATTAAACTAATAAAGTCAATTAAAGACCTCCATAGATTAATGGCGTACTGAAAATAACTGAAACCACTTTTATTCACATTTCAGATAATTGACTGGCTCCATGACTACAATACACAACTCTCTGGATTGACCACTCACTCCATTTGTTAACAGCTTGGTATTTCCCCGACATTGTCATGTGATTTGTTCATCTTTCAAGCTGCAAAGGTCAGAGGAGAGACAAAACACAGCATGAGTTACACACAGATAAGTCAGCATAAGATGACGTGTCTGCATTTATAGTGAAAATTATCTCTTTTTAAAGTTCACTGAGAGCAGAGAAATGCTGCTTGTGTGTGCAGATTCCTGCTGGCTGCACATCAAAGGCTCTTAATGTGGAGGGTCGCCATATTAAGAGTCGACCCAGTGAAATGAGTGCAAAGGGCAAGTGGACTGTGAAACATTTAGTAGTGAGTCTACATCATAGACTGTGTAAAAGAAATGGACGTAACATCCGTGACGTCACCCATTGGTTTGTGGACTGCTGCTCGGAAGCCAATAGTTTCTAATCTAGGCAGCGCCATCTTGAAAATTTCAGGTGCATGCTGGGAAAAATAAAAACACGGATTCTACTTATATGGGCATGAGGCGGAGTCATGGGCGGAGCAGGGAGGTTGCTATGGTTACGAGGGCTGGATCTCGAGGACATTGGTCAATCAACCTGTCAATCAGGACGTAGCCACGCCCTAATGCATACCCTGCTTTATCGTCACATATAAAATCAGGGAGGCCAAAATGTCCCAAATGAACATCATACTGCATTGAAGAAGGCTTTAAACTAGCGATTGAGACCATAAACACATTTTGAAAACGTTTACTGAGGTTAGAAATCAAGTGAGAAGTTGGTGAATTCTCCATTGACTTGTATAGAGATGGTCGCCCCCTGGTGGTCTTTTGATAGAATGCAGCTCTAAGTTACTTCCTGGTTGGACTCATTTCAGAGGACAGGAACTCCTCACTTGGTCTACATGTGTGCAGGATTATGATCGTCCTAACAGAAAGAGCAACAGGAGAGTGGTGGGAACAACATACAAATGTACGAGTTACATGTTTCTACTTTTTTTAAATGTTATGTATTTTATGGAGCAGCAACTAAAACTGTGTGTAAAAGACAGATCATCATTTTGGAGCTTGCTTGATGAGCACAAGCTTCATTTTCACTCCCGTAATAAGCTGTAAATGGATGCAGACAGGCCCTTAATCAAATGTTTACATATTATAATATATTTAATATCCTGCCCGCTCCAGTGGACTTTAAATTAAAAGATAAATAAATAAAAACAGTGCAGTGTTGTGTCTCCAACAACACGACAGTCATTAGGCACCAACACACTGAGTCTATTCTTAGTTTAAATGAATTACATGTAGTTAAAATGATGCAGCAATATAAACATAAACCACATTACACAAAAGCATTTAAAGCACCACTGATGGACACTTGAAGATTGTTCTACACACTAAACATTAATTACTCTATCAGTGAAAGTGACTAACAATCTAAAGTAGATATTTTATAATTAGTGTGCACGTCCTCTCCACTTTACTTTAAGTGCACACACAGTTCTGTTTATAGAGTCAACATTTTAATTATCCATTATCTTTGACGCTGTTATTGTGTAATGACTTCCTGCAGGTTGTCCCTACACAACCTTGTTTCTGTAGTAAATACAGTATACATATCTGCATGTTAGCAGCACTGTTAGCTTGTTTCAGCAGCAGGAGAAACATCTGGACGAGTGATTCATGTGGAACAGAAAGTTAGAAACTTCGAACCGAGTGAGACTTTCAGCCGTGACACTTTGACAGCTGACGCAACCACGGAGACAACAGCTGCTGGGGGAAAAATATCAGAAGACGAGCAGCTTTCAGTCGGCCTGCTGATGAAGAGCAGAGAGTGAATTAGAGAGAGAGAAGAAGAATAAAGAACCGGAGGAATTTAAAGAGAAGTTCATTTGGATTATCTGAGGATTGACGTTGTAGTCAGGAGAGAGGAACAGAGGAAATAAGTCGGAGGAATGAAATGTGTGTCTGTCACAGCAGTTTAAAATAAATACCAATATGTTTTTGGTGGTTTGACTGAAAAATAACCAAACAGAAGTTATAAAGGTCGGATTTATATTCACAGCATGAACACCATTTATTTAAGTTACTGGTAAGATTTTAACTTTTTGGTAAGATGTGATAATGAGCTACAGGTGGACATACAATTAAACTTTAAATACTCTCTCTTTAAACGTTTATTAACTTCAAACAGGAAAACATTACTATCAGGTATGGATCAGGACACAATGAAGGAACCGATGAGCTCAGGTTTACTCAGAGTCATTTATTACAGGTAGTTCAGTACAACAGGCAAAGGTAGAAATAATGGGCAGGCTAAACTCTTTGGTCGGGGAATCTAAACTGGTCACTCACAGGAAGTTACTCTAGGACATTAAACGCTGGAACTCAAAGGACAAGACGATCTGGCACAGAAGGGAAACACGGCTTAAATACACAAGGAGGGGGAAGCCAATTAGAAACAGGTGAAACACTTTAGGGCGGGGAACACAATCACACAGGCGGGAAACTTGACAGGAAGACAGGGGTAAGACGAGGACTTCAAAATAAAACAGGAAGTGGCACAACAAGAACAGGAACTAAAACCCTAACAGACCCTGTAACAATTACATGTAAATCTCACATCAACACAAGTCTTACGGAAGCTTGTTAAATAGTCACGAAATTTAATCTAATCTATTCACGGACATGAGTTATCTGTTTTTAAAGTTTCGTGTCACTCAGCATGAACAGGAAGTACATATATTTGAATGTCGCGCTGTATGACACGAAGAAATTGAAAGTTCGTGCCCATGAATTTGCCCTCGAGTCAAGGAAGGAAGGGAGGAAGAAGGAAGGAGAGGAGAGAGGGAGGGAGTGAGGAAGGAAGGAATGAAGGAAGGAAGAAGGGAGAAAGGATGGAAGGAAGTGAGGACGGAAGGAAGGGAGGGAGGAATGGAGGAAAGTGTGTTGAGGCTACAGTTCTCGTTGCAGGAGACTCCGGTTCGAATCCCGAGCCGAGCGGTCTTATCCTGCGTGTCATTCCCCCTCTCTCTGCCTCCTGTTTCCTGTCTGTCTTTACTGTCCTGTGCATTAAAGGCAAAAAAGCCCGAAAAAATATACTTAAAAAAAAAACCAACAAAACAGACGGGGTCAATTCGACCCAGGAGGACGACAGGAAGGTTAATAGAAAGTACATTTCGTGTCTGCAGTACGTCTGTCTGTTTGGGAGGAGGAGCATGTTGTGTCTTTACCAGTCTCATCCACAGACTTCATAATTTACTGCTAATTTTTTTAAATGATACCCTCAACACACAAACACAAAACCACAAACATGAATTAGTAGAAGAAGAAGAAGAAGGAGAAGAAGAAGAATTAGTAGAAGAAGAAGAAGAATTAGTGGAAGAAGAATACGACATTTGGGCCTCAGCAATGAAACATGCTCAGTATAACATTATATAGTACTTTTCCTCCCTGTTGATTTTATTTATATCCTTAACAACTTGTCTTTTGTATAGCTCAACAAAACCACTTTTCATATTGTGACCCTTCACAGCATGGAGCGGCTCATTTTAGACTCACAGTGACTCAGAATATAAACACAAACATATTTCACAACTTACGACACAATTCTTGTAAAAACTGGAGACTTCTTGGTTTGACCCAGTTTATCCAAACACCACCTTCATATCCAATAGCATTCATTGAAATACTGATGGTTGTTCCTTTAAATGTCACATTATGCCTTTGAATATTTGTCTTCTCCTCCATAACACTCTTTCTGCAGGCTTCATTAAGGACTAATTCTATATTTATCAATGACTGATGAGGTATTTATGAATAAAAAACAGATTTGTGGATAATTGGTATAGACTAATTATGAGGGGACAGTGTGAAGTATCAGAATATGAATATGAATATGAACTGTTATGTAACATTTAACCCAATTACACTTACTGTGATTTACACTGAATGCAGAATACAGAAGTCTAGCTCTCATTTTACACTTTAAACTGGAGTGAGGGAAATTATATTGGGCATGTATGACTGTGTGTAAATGCTCAGTGTGAACGTGTGAGAGGTTAAAATGCTCCGTGACAGTGTGTGTGTGTCTGTGTGTGTGTGTGTGTGTGTGTGTGTGTGTATTTCTAAGGGTATAACGAGCTTAAAGTAGTAAACAGCTCCTACAGGTTGCTGTGAGAGAGGTAAAGGAATATTCACCTCACAGTTCAGAGTATTGAGAGTTTCCTTATTGGAGTCAAGTGCAAGAGGTGGAATCGCCATGACAACGCTCTTACATTCCTACACTGCATTGCACTATACATTATTAATAAAGCACACTACATATGTTCTCTATAAATGACAGCAGTCAAGGAAAGTAAAATAAAATCTTGTGTTGTACTAAAGAGACAGAAGCATGTGTCTGCATAAAAACATACTGCAAATAACCAAAACTAAATATATAATATGAATCTCCCTAACGCTTATTCCAGTGTAATTTCTTCTATTATCCCCTTTTTTTTATTATAGACGTCCTTTCTGCCACTCTTGCCAGTTGTGCGGTCCACTCCTGGACTGAGAGTAACACCCTCAATCTTCTGCCTGCCTGTCATGATGCTGGTCTGGATCCAGATTTTAATCCAGAGGACCATAATGCATGTAATAGACGTCCCTCTTTATAATCTACTTCACTATTTTTAAAAGCAGCATTGAAGCTCAAGTTCATGTTCACACCATTAAGAGTCAGTCTGTGCTGCTGCAGATCATACTGAAGATATGTTTTAAAAGAATACACACATGATAAAGTTTAAGTGTTGTTAATGAGACAAATACATGTTTTACACTGTCCGTCAACAATAAAGCCCAATTTCCACCGGATCCGTCACCGGAGCTGATAGGTACCACTATAACCAATGAGAGTGTTTCCACCGTTAGCGTCTCAGCAGCTATCAATCTGCAGCATTTCTATTTTTGACGGAGCTGTTTGTAACTCGCGACAAGCTCAACAGAGCAGATTGCACCAGACAGGAAGTCAGACACAGAATCAGCATAATAAAACGTCCGCTTTTCAAAGACTAGACTAGCTACTACAGTAATTACGGTAGACTAAAGGCTCTCGTTCAGATTTGATTGGGCTGCCGTAATTACTGTATTAACAGTGCAACTTCATTTTAAAGGCAGATTTCTCTCCCAGAGCTCCGCTGCTGTAACGCTGCCGGTGTGAGTTGACACCGAGCAGAGGACGGAGATAAACCGTAGACCTGACGGACCCGGTGGAAATCACCAGTTCACCTCCATAAAACCCCAAATAGGTCATTCTGACTGATTTTAGACTGGAGCTGAATTTACTGTCACATTGGTTGTTGTTTACTCACCTGAACAACCAACGATCTGTCCATCAGACCACTAGTTAGATTTCTGGCATATCAGACAATTTGGTCACATATTCAGTAAAGTAAACATCATCATAAGTTAGAGGTGGAGGTGAGAGAGAGAGTGTTGTGTGGACAGAATCAGGTTCATCCAGCTCTGCGACGGTTTCTCTACAAAGCAAAAATGGCTCAAAGTAATATTTGAATATATATTCCTTCCTTCCTACCTTCCTCCCTTCCTTCTTTCCTTACTCCCTTCCTTCTTTCCTCCCTCCCTCCTACCTTTTTTACTCCCTTCCTTCCTCCTTTCCTTCCTTGCTTCCCCCCTTTCTTCCTCCTTCCCTCCTTTCCTTCCTTCCTTCCTTCCTTCCTTGCTTCCCTCCTTTCTTCCTCTCTCCCTCCTTTCCTTCCTCCTTCCTTCCTTCCTCCTTTCCTTACTTCCTTGCTTCCCTCCTTTCTTCCTCTCTCCCTCCTTTCCTTCCTCCTTCCTTCCTTCCTTGCTTCCCTCCTTTCCTTCCTCCTTCCTTCCTTCCTTGCTTCCCTCCTTTCTTCCTCCCTCCCTCCTTTCCTTCCTCCTTCCTTCCTCCCTTCAGTAAAGTAAACATCATCATAACTTAGAGGTGGAGGTGAGAGAGAGAGCGTTGTGTGGACAGAATCAGGTTCATCCAGCTCTGCGACGGTTTCTCTACAAAGCAAAAATGGCTCAAAGTAAAAGCTTTCAATCGTCATGGATAAACCTGATCTGTTCTCCCCTGTGAGAGGCAGCAACGTGCCCCGAGGCGTCTGGATCGCTGCAGCGCTGGATGTGTTTGGGGAGAAAGAGAGAGATCCAGAGGGAGGAAAGGGGGGGGAAGACAGCTGTGGAAAAGGCTCTGGAGGATCAGGTGGATGACGAGCAGAGGTTCAGATCTACCAGACTTTATTTAAGACTTGATGAAAGTGCAGTAAACAATGTTGTTGCAGAGGTCAAACCTGGATGTGATGACAGCATGCATCAACGTGTGGGCAGCTAAGACGGAGCGTGATGGATGGAGATGAGCTGGGTTTGTTTTTTTAGGTGGAAAAAAATCAGTTTTGGTGATTAGATTGATGTGGCGTTCAAAAGAAAGGTCGCTGTTTAAAATGAGCAAAGCAGGCGATTAAAAAGGTTTAGCAGGAGTTCACACAATCTCACAAAGTCATTTAATATTCAACAACATGAAAGAAAAAACACTGACTTCCTCTCACCTCCTTCCACAGTTTCCACCTTCATAATAAAACTAATGGGAAAATAACTGCAAACTTAAATAAATTAGCATGAAAAACAACAAATTCCTTCAGTATATCAGAGCACACTGAAAGGTCACGTACACGCTCTGCTCTGACACAAAAAGGTTATTTTTCATTTGAGTAATGTGTGAAAGTAGTGAGCGGAGAAATATGTTAGAAGAGATATCTGAAGAAAGTATCAGCTAGATAAAAACAGCACTGTGTGTCCCAACATGGTTTTAAACTGGTTGTTAGCGCTTGTTCCAGTCTTTCCTCTGACCTCTGACCTCTGATAGACTTACAGTAGATTTACTGAATTCATGATGAACCAAAAAGCATAAATATGGATGCAGGTCAGTAGTGGGAGGCAAATAAGAGAGAACTGTGTGAGATGCTGCTCTATGTTTTCAGATCAACACATGCAGTTAGTTTCGTTTTCGTGTATTAAAAAGAAAAAAAAGTACATTAATCAACATTTAAATCAATATAAATGTACCTAAGTTTGCCAAAAGGTTAGTTTTCATTGGTCTTAGTTACAAAGAGCTTCACACAAATCATAAAGTTATTAAAACAATTCAATAAAAAACTATTTGATGAGTAAAAAACCTGTTCAATGTAAAGAAAAGGCAAGAATAGACAAAGAGGATTAAAATGAGATAAAAGCCATGCAAGGAAATTCAAATTAAAAAGCTTTCTGATAAAAGTGATAATGTAAAAAAAAACATCATTAAGTTTATTATTAAGGTTTTTGGCTCCTTCATGTTGTGTTCTGATGAAGACTGCTATCTAACACAGATAATAATACTCATAATCTATATATTAAACATTATTCTGTTGATGCTGGTGACACATGACAGTATTTTAATTTACTTGCTGTATTATTATTATTCATAAGTACATTTTAAATAAACAGAAATTATGTGCATCTTATTGTCATTGGGTGGACATGTGTATTAGAGTATTATCTTTATTTATTTATGATGTAATTTGCAAGAAAATGAGGTTTTGTGTTCTTCTGGGTGGGAGGAGAGACAATAAAACAAACGTGGTTATAAAACAGGAGAAATCTCTACAAATTAAAACAAAAAAAAAGCATAAATAAAATACAGAAATCAGAAAAAGGGGGAGTCAGCTGTAATCAGTGTAAAGTAAAACCATCCTCCATGTTTCCTTCTCTGCCAGTAAATCAACATTTCCTTGTTTGAGGCGAAAACAACTGCGACTCCGGCAGGAAATGAAGGCATAGATCAAACAGCTGGTCGGGAACAATACGGCGTGGCGGCACTGCAGACATCTCATTTGGGTTAACAGAAACTGCAATATGGTTCAGTAGCACCACTAATGACTAGACTGATAGCGCTGAGTTTGATGGATGGGGCCGAAGTCGTGCTGATTGGATTGGTATGCAACAAACAGCTGATTCCACTGGTGGGCCGAAATCCAGTTAACTTCTCGTCGTTTGTGAGACTCTGAGAAATAAAATAACTGGAAGTCTTTAGTTTGATCAGGGACACAAACTCAATCCATTATCTGGGAAATAAACTGCTGTGAAAAGACACAGTCAGTCAGCAGTGGTGACAGATGCACTGCTGCTGTTTATGGTTATGAGTTCAGATTTTGGGAAAGCTGAACCATCTGACTCAGCATGGTTACAGTTTGCATGTACAAATCAATCAAGCTTTATTTGAACAGTGCTTCTCATACATGGTGGTGTAACATTAAGAGCTTTATATAGTCAGAAAACTAACAAACACAATTTAAAAAGACTGGAAGTGAAGAAAACACCATCATAACTCATGAAAATGTACAAAAAAATGAGGAATACCAGAAGAAAAGAAGATAAAATATTCCTTTATTAGTCCCACAATGGAGAAATTTGCATCATTACAGCAACAAGTGGACAGTAAACATAGAATAGAAGAGCAGCAATAAGAAAAAGATAAGTACCTTAATAGTAAAAACAATTAAAATAATTGTGACATTATTTACATTAATATTGGTATAAAGTGATAATATACCAGAGGTGATATTCTTACTGTACAGATTAAAGTTAAATAAATATGGGGTTGAGCATAGTGAGTGGTCCTCTCCTGCATGTCATTCACCCCTCTCTCTGCCTCCAGTTTCCTGTCTATCTCTACTAACCTGTACATTAAAGGCAAAAAAGCCCGAAAAAATATACTTAAAAAAAAAAGTTAAATAAATATAATGATGAAATACTAATATTACAGAGTATTGGTGAGTGCTGTGTGTCCAATTGTCCAAATAAAAGGTTCACAGGAGTTATGGTTTCCTCACAGTTTGTAATTGTTCGGGACCTTGTTAGAAGCCAAATATTCTGGGGGAGTTTGAGAATGTTTTCCAAGCAGAGTCTCACACATCGCCGTAGCAACCGTAGAACCTTAGCTGCCCTTAGCAACCGTAGTTAGGCCTTAGCAACCTGTCGCTGGGCAGAAACTGAGCTACTTTATTGTGATTGGCTAATCCCTGTCTGTCTGTTTTGCCAGTTAACTGAGCTAATTCATTTAATGGAGATTAATTCATGTTTACTGAAGACAAAATACATAGTTTTATTGTTTTGTATTGTAGTTGTATGATTTGTGGTATATAAAAAGATTCAACATTTATCAATAGAAGATGAACAAAATGTACATAATTATAATGAGTATTATAATTTCATACAACTAAGTACTTTAAAATAAAAAAAGTAAAATAAAATCTACTCTCTTAATGATAAGATTTACTTGATCATTTCATAACAGTGATGTTCCTGTCTGTGAAAAAATGAAGTAGACTTTACTTAATTAGTTTAAATAAATATTATTTATGCTTAAATATGATTAACATGTAGGATACTTAATATTTTCAGGGATGTTAAATTGAGAATAAAGTACATTACACTTGATACTGACTAGTAAGGTGTACTTAATGCTTGAAACCAGAATATGATCAGGGTGACTTTTGAACACTGGAAATAAATCGTGTCTGGGATTTTCTAGTTATTATTAGTTTTATCTTCTTATTAATTTTATTCATCTGCTTCTTTAGTCTTATTTTTAATGCTAGTTTTAGTCTAGCTTTTATTAAACTTTATATCTTATTTAATTTTTACTTTTATTTTGTCTTTTTAATCAGTTAACATACTTCTAATTTTTAATAAACTCTTCTTATTCTCATATTCATTTTGCTTTATATAATTTCTGTTTAACATGGTGTGCGTTGGTCTCAATTTTTCCTTTATTCTTTGTAATTAGTTCATGTTTTTATTCCTTTTCTTTATGTTTGTTGGTCTTATTATCTTATTATGAGCTTTTAAATCAACTGTGAAGCACGTTAAACGACATTAACCTGTAAGAAAGCTGCTATATAGATAACATTTGATTCATCCGTTATCTCACAGTCGTTGAGATATTCCAGTTTGAAGGTAAGAAAAGCATAAATCCATCAAGGTAAAACACAAAATGTAATATTTATATTCTGTATATGCAAAAAAAAGACTTCATCCTACCATCCTGAGAGAAATAAATAATAATAACCGTCTGCCTCAATCACACAGACGGACGGGAGAATAAATAAAAAGAAAAAGTACAAACTGTTTCTCTGCAGGAAAACACATTACTGTCATTTCATATAAGCACAGACAAATGTTTGGACTTTTTTTCTTTTTTTCATTATTTGAAGCTCAAAGCAGCTGCTGTTTATAGAAAATGACGATAACTGTTGATTGGTGACAGAAGAGTCAAACTAAATCTGTTCAACATCGCTAGGAAATGTTAAAATGAGGGTTTTTATTTTATATTCAACTCACAGTGATCAGTGTTGTAGCATAGCAACAGCACACACACACACACACACACACACACACACACACACACACACACACACCATCACACACACACAATGAAAAACAACTGGAGCTGTGAGCAGAATCATATTTTTCAACCTGCAATAAATAATACTATATTTTTACACTGAATTTTGATAAAAATATTAATCCATTTTGTAATTTTATGGCATTTTTAGCCAAAAAAATTGTCTAGTCTTAATTTTTGTCTTGTGAGCATTTGCGTTAGTTGATAAAAAATTAATCTACAACTATTTTGATATTTGATTAATTAATTTGAGTCATTTTTATTTAAAATATATATTCAAATGACCTTAAATGTTAATATTTTCTGGTTTCTTTAGTCGTCTGTGACAGTAAACTGAATATAGGCAAGGCAGTTTTATTTATATAGCGCATTTCATACACTATGGCAACTCGATGTGTTTTACATAAAACAGAAAAACATGTAATTTGTGAAACATTAAAACATACAGTTAACCCCCCACCCCCCACCAGGCGGGGAGTTCCTGTCCTCTGAAATGAGGCCAACCAGGAAGTAACTTAGAGCTGCATTCTATCAAAAGGCCACCAGGGGGCGACCGTCTCTATACAAGTCAATGGAGAATTCACCAACTTCTCACTTGATTTCTAACCTCAGTAAACGTTTTCAAAATGTGTTTATGGTCTCAATCGCTAGTTTAAAGCCTTCTTCAATGCAGTATGATGTTCATTTGGGACATTTTGGCCTCCCTGATTTTATATGTGATGATAAAGCAGGGTATGCATTAGGGCGTGGCTACGTCCTGATTGACAGGTTGATTGACCAATGTCCTCGAGATCCAGCCCTCGCAACCAATCGCAGCCTCCCCGCTCCGCTGTTGGTCCCGCCCATACGTCCATTCATGGCTCCGTCTCATGCCCATATAAGTAGAATCCGTGTTTTTATTTTTCCCAGCATGCACCTGAAATTTTCAAGATGGCGCTGCCTAGATTAGAAACTATTGGCTTCCGAGCAGCAGTCCACAAACCAATGGGTGACATCACGGATGGATATCGAGGTATTTGGTCAAATATATTGTGGTATTTGATTTTATCTATATTTCTCAGCCCAACTTTAAATATCATTCATGCTGTAAAATATGAAGCTAAACTTTTCCTTTATTCCATCCATGTTGCTCTATGTGTGTTTTATATGTCCTGTTCCCCATGTGTCCCCTGTATCACTCATCCTTTAACCTCATTTCTTTCATGTTTTCCTTCTTTTCTCTCCTCTGAGTGATTCTTCACAAACCTCTTTACCTTTCTGCTCCCTCTCATTTCCTCTGCCTCCCTTTAAATTGCATCACTGTGAATAAACCTGCTTTTCATTCTGAGCATGTTTTGCTGAATGTGCATAATGTTGGACATCGAGGGCAGTGCTCCCCTCTGAAAACCTGCTCACTCTTCCTCCTCCTCCTCCTCCTCTTCCTCTCTTCTGTCCTGTTTACCACATGTTTATCTTTATTCCTCTGTAAATAGTTTTCATTATTCTCGTCTTTCTCTTCTCTCTCATGTTCTGTTTTCTCTGCATCTCTCACCTTCCTCCTTAAAAGATGTTTATGTGGCGTCTTCCTGATACCAGTTTGTTCCTCTGGTGTGTAACCATTACAGTCCAGTCACTGAGCTCAGCTTCCTGTTTCTGAAGAGTAAATATCCACAAATCTTTGAAAAACCCAAAAGGTGCTTTAACAAACACTTCTGCTGTGTTTCATAAATACATATAAATATATTTTGGTCTGCTGTGTGTGTATATTTACACATACACACACAGAACCAGTCAAAAGTTTGGACACACTTTCTTATTGATGTGAATGGGAAGGTGGATATAGACACACATACATACAGTGGTTAATCATTAATCTTTATAGTTGGTGGTTGGTGTATTGTTGAACTTTGGACTGAAACACACCCTGTGTTACTGTGAAGCTACAACATTTATCAGAAGAGATCTGACAAAGCTCCGCCCCTCACCTGACTCACCTGAGACAAACCAGGAAACAGTTTATTGTTGGTCTCTAAAGAGACACACAGACTGAAAAACAGAGCATCAGATTCACCTTCAGACCAAACTAACAACTTCCTCTGAGTGAGTACAGCTACAGGAGAGAAAAGTGGAAAACTAGAACTCTGCTGCTTCAACCTGCTGACTCTCCACACACTGAAGGTGAGTTTGACTAAAAACTGGAGTCACACTGAAAGTAAATGTCAGTGAAGTTAGTAGAGGAGCAGCGTTAGCTGGTGAAAGATATTCTAGGTGAGGCTGTTTGTGCCGAAGCTTTCGGTAACTAAAAATAACTACAGACGAAGAAAAACTGTCACATGAATATAAAATGTGCAAATACTGAGTTTATATGTGAGTTTGAGTGTGTGTGTGTGTGTGTGTGTGTGTGTGTGTGTGTGTGTGTGTGTGTGTGTGTGTGTGTGTGTGTGTGTGTGTGCTTATTTGTACGTGAACTTTGCTCTTCTGTCTTCCTGAGTGGTAAACTTCTCAATAACGTTGGTCTTGTTTTTTAATAAAGCCGTGCTTGACTCAGGGAAATAAAACTAATCTGAATGTGTTAAAGTCAGGAAAGTTCTGTATCAGGTTTTTCTCCATGCAGAGCATAGCCAGTGCGTTAAGGCGGTCTTGTGCCATGGTGTTCCTTAGGAAAGTTTTTATCCTCTTTAAAGTAGAGAAGCACCTCTCTGTTTCTGCTGTGGTCATCAGTGTGGTGATGAGAATCTTTAGAAGACGAAAGTCTCACTGACAGAGCTTCATGTTCTCTTCTCATGAACGTTTCACTGACATCATCATTATGAAACTAGCGTGTTTCTCTAAAAAGCTCCACCTCTTACACTATATCTGAGAGGAAACAGGAAACAGGAAGTGAGTGTTCGGCTGTGACTGAAAGGAGGCAGACAGACGGTGGGACTTAAACTGAGGGAGGACAGTTACAGCAGGGAGCACTGAAGTCCTGAAGCAGTGAAATAATTCAACTTCAACCTGCTGCTGACTGAAAAACACCAAAGTTAAAGTAAGTGAAGAAACTTTGTACAGCAGGGAGGGAACCACAACTGACTTCCTGTTTTAACGTCTAGCATGTGGTTTTCAGCTTCACTCAGAGACTAAATGACTCATCGTTAACACGTCATATATTGTTAATATATCATCAATATATCATTAATACATTGTTAAATGTGTAATCTGACTGGAATCAGACAGTTTTGTGTTTGAATCGTTTGTCTCAACTCTGTGACATCATCATTAAGTCGGTTTCCTCTCTCTCTGGAGGTTCCTATCGTCCAAGTTTAAAGCTGAGAGACAGCAGCTCTGCTCGGACCGCTCACACAGCGACACACGGTGAGTCCTGCAGCTACATGAATCAGCTGTTTATACACCTGCATGTATATATACTGTGTGTGAGTTCATGTGTTACTGCAGCAGCTGTGTGTTTGTTCTCTCTGTGCTTTAAATGAGAAGTCCTGTTATACATCACCAGAAACTAGAACATTAGTTTAAGTTTATTTTTTTCAGCCTTTTCTGTTTTACTGCATATATGAACTTTTTTTACTGAATGCAAACAACAATACATACATTGTATAAGTATATATGAGTGTAAGTGAGTTACTGAGTGTGTGTGTGTGTGTGTGTGTGTGTGTGTGTGTGTGTGAAGTTATAAGATACAGATTAATTATAAATTAATCTAATCATTGAAATGAGCAGGTCCAGTGAAAACACACACACAGATCATTTGTTGTTAACGATCTCAAATCACTTGTTAGCCCAAATTGTGAGATGGCTCCTTTTTACACTGTGAGACTATTTGTAAATGATAATTTTTTGGGGGATGAAATGAAGATGGGAAAAAAAATCCCTTTACATCAGTGAAGTTAGTAGAGGAGGGAGGGGAGCCATGACTGACTGTACTTTCTCTCTGCTGTGTTTTCAGCTTCACTCAGAGACTAAATGGCTTCCAGATCAGAGGAGGATCTCTGCTGTCCGGTCTGTCATGAGGTCTTTAGAGATCCTGTTATTCTGTCATGTAGCCACAGCTTCTGTAAAGACTGTCTGAAGAGCTGGTGGAGAGAGAAACCAACACATGAGTGTCCAGTTTGTAAGAGAAGAACCTCAAAGGCTGAACCACCTCTTAACCTGGCGTTAAAGAACCTGTGTGAGTCCTTCTCAGAGTGCAGACTGCAGAGACCTTCAGAGGCTCTCTGCAGTCTGCACTCTGAGAAACTCAAACTCTTCTGTCTGGACCATCAGCAGCCAGTGTGTGTCGTCTGCAGAGATTCAGAAAAACACACCAACCACAGATTCAGACCCATCGATGAAGCTGCACCACAACACAAGAAGGAACTTGAGGAAACTCTGAAGCCCTTAAAGGAGAAGTTAAAGGTTTGTGAAGAAGTTAAAGTGAAGTTTGATCAAACAGCAGAACACATTAAGGTCCAGGCCCAACACACAGAGAGGCAGATTAAGGAGCAGTTTAAGAAGCTTCACCAGTTTCTAGAAGAGGAAGAGGAGGCCAGGATGGCTGCTCTGAGGAAGGAAGAGGAGCAGAAGAGTCAGATGATGAAGGAGAAGATGGAGGCTCTGAGCAGAGAGATAGCAGCTCTTTCACACACAGTCAGAGCCACAGAGGAGGAGCTGAGAGCTGAAGACGTCTCATTCCTGAACAACTACAAGGCTGCAGTGGAAAGAGTCCAGCGCTGCTCCCTGCTGGATGATCCACAGCTGCCCTCAGGAGCTCTGATAGACCAGGCCAAACATCTGGGCAACCTGGCCTTCAACATCTGGAACAACATGAAGGAGATGGTCTCCTACACTCCTGTCATTATGGATCCAAACACTGCTGGTCCAGAACTCATCCTGTCTGAAGATCTGACCAGTGTGAGATATGAAGAAGAGAAACAGCAGCTTCCTGATAATCCAGAGAGGTTTGATGATTATCCTATTGTCCTGGGCTCTGAGGGCTTTAACTCAGGGACTCACAGCTGGGATGTCGAGGTTGGAGACAGTAAAGACTGGGAACTGGGTGTGTCATCAGAGTCTGTTCAGAGGAAGGGAATCATACAGTCTGGATTATGGATAATATGGTTCAATATTGATAAATACTCAGCATGCTCACCATCAGCTCCCCTCACTGATCTCCGAGTGAAGAAGAAGCTCCAGAGGATCAGAGTGAATCTGGACTGGAACAGAGGAAATCTGTCGTTCTCTGATCCTGATACTAACACACACATACACACCTTCACACACACTTTCACTGACACACTATTTCCATACATTTACTCTATGGATGAACCCCCACTGAAGATTTCTCCACTGAAGGTCTCTGTGATAGTGAGATGATGATGATTTTATTTAGTTGAAGGGAAGTTGAAGCAGCTTAAGAACAGAGACCAATGAGCAGGACCTTCATCACAGTTAACCTGATGTTGTGTTGGTCTTTTATTTCTTAAACTTTAACACATTTGTAGGTGACATGTTGTTACAGTCTGACTTTAGTTCTGTTTATTCAACTCAAACCTTTTGTTAAACACTTCTGTAAATACTTTTCTCTTCTTTGGGGGAATAAAATCCTCTTTGTTGGAAAACTACCTTGTGTCTGTCAGTTCAGTCAGAAACACACATGATGGAACTTCATAATAACTCACATTGACTCAAATACAAACAGACACATGAAGCATCATGAATATTAGCTGCACCACATCTTTACATTACACATCATTATGTCTCCCTCATGGAAACATCACTGTTTCCAACCTGGACTAATGAAAACCAGGACTTAGATACAAACTGGACCGATGAAAACCAGGACTTACATACAAACTGGACTAATGAAACAAGGAATAGGTGGAGAGACACAAGAGCAGGCTGGGAGCTGATTGGCTAACGAGGCTAATGCAGGGCAGGTGAAGAAGGAAACACAGCGAACACGAAACACAATATAACCACACACACACACACAAATAAAATGCTAACAAAATATTAACGATATCAAAAAACTAAATTATCAATAAAAGAAATAAAACAAGTCATCCCTACTAGGGGTGCAACGAATCAAAAAACTCACGGTTCGGATCGTTCCTCGGATCAGCCAAAAAATGTTCTACATGTTGTACACTGAGGACAATAAATCACAACGGGCCATAGTTTGCTTATTGAAAAGGGAACTGTTGCAGACTTTTACCCAGAGCGTGTTAAGTAGCTCTGTCCCTGGAACTAGCAGGAATGGTTACAGCTGTGTGTGGACTGAACATGCGCACATTTTTTTTTTTTTTTTTCATAAATCAATCCGCGTATCATGCGTGTGCCGAACCGAAATAGATGGTCCGAACGGATCACGGACCAATGATGATCCGTTGCAGGCCTAATCCCTAATGTACTGTTCACTACCGGAACCAGCCGAGCTGAAGAATCTCTGGTGCAGATGATGATGATTACGAGGATGATGAGGATGAAGATGACGAAGAGGATGATGAGGAGGACGAGGAGCTAGCCTTGTAACCACAAAGCCAAAAAATAATAATAATCACTACACAAACCAAATCAGGAGAGCCTTTCGGCTCAGCTCCCTCTTCACCACGACGGATCTGTGCAGAGTCCACATCCTTCCCTCACTCGTGAACAAGACCCCGAGGTACTTGAACTCCTCCACTTGGGGCAGGATCTCATCCCCGACCCGGAGAGTGCACTCCACCCTTTTCTAGCTGACGATCATGGAGTTGGATTTGGAGGTGCTGATTCTCATCCCGGCCGCTTCACACTCGGCAGCGAACCGATCCAGTGAGAGTTGGAGGTCACGGTCTGATGAAGCCAACAGGACCACATCATCTGCAAAAGGCAGTGACCCAATCCTGTCACCAAACCGGACCCCCTCAACACCCTGGCTGTGCCTAGAAATCCTGTCCATAAAGATTATGAACAGGATCGGTGACAAAGGGCAGCCCTGGCGGAGTCCAACCCTCACTGGAAACAAGTCCGACTTATTGCCGGCAATGCGGACCAAGCTCTGACACCAGTCATACAGGGAACAGATGGCCCTTATCAGGGGGTCCGATACCCCGTATTCCCGGAGAACCCCCCACAGGATTCCCCAAGGGACATGGTCGAATGCCTTCTGCAAGTCCACAACAGACATGTGGGCTTGTTGGGCAAACTCCCATGCACCCTCAAGGATCCTGCAGAGGGTGTAGAGCTGGTCCATAGTTCCACAGCCTGGACGAAAACCACACTTCTCCTCCTGAATCCAGGTTCGACTATCCAACGAACCCTCCATGGTGTTCATTATGGACAATCCGTGATGAGAACAGAAGTCTATATCTATATCTAGTCGGAACTTCTCAACCTTGCGCATCAGCTCAGGCTCCTTCCCCACCAGAGAGGTGACGTTCGTCCTTAGAGTTAGCTTCTGCAGCAAAGGATCGGACCCCCAAAGTCCCCGCCTTCAGCTGCCACCCAGCTTGCACTGCACCCGACCCCTTTGGCCCTTCCTACAGGTGGTGAGCACACGTCACCTCTTCGGGCTGTGCCCGGCCGGTCCCTGGTTACTATGTTACTATGAGCTATGTTTTGTCTGGTCCCTCCCTCTGGACTTGTTTGCCATGGGAGACTCTACCAGGGGCATAAAGCCCCCGACAACTCCTGGGGTCATTGGGACACGCAAACCCCTCCACCACGATAAGGTGGGGAAATCCCTGAGTTAAATCAGATGAGATTTTATTGTTGTAGCACCAACAGTGTGGTGGGGGCGGCTGTGGACAGGAGGTAGAGCGGTCGTCCTCCAATTGGAAGATTGGTGGTTCAATTCCCGGCTCCTCCAGTCCATATGTCGATGTGTCCTTGGGCAAGACACTTAACCCCAAATTGCTCCCGTTGCTGTGACAACGGTGTGTGGATGTGAATGAATGGTTAGATTCCCCTGATGAGCAGGTTGGCACCCTGCGTGGTAGCCCCTGCCATCAGTGTATGAATGTGTGTGAAAGGGTGAATGATGTTGTGATGTAAAGCGCTTTGAGTGGTCGCACAGACTAGAAAGGCGCTATATAAGTACAGTCCATTTACAAACTCCTCCTCAGTGTCAAATCAGCTGAGTCAGCACCTCATTTTAAAAAGCCTGTACAGACATTTCTATAATATTGTATAGTTTCTGTTTTTTGTTGTCCATCTATTTATGCTTCATTATCATGTTTACTGTGTTTTTGTTATGTTATTGTGTTAATATTGTACTGTGTGAAGCACCTTGTTGAGTTGAGATGATCTTGTCACAGTACAGTAAGATAGGTGTGTTGAAGGGATTTCAGTGAGCTCAAGGCAAACTGGGTATATCTGTCCAGCAAGAGTATTTATTCTCTCCCGCTGACAGAGCTTCCTGTTCTCTTTTCATGACAGTTATGCTGATGTAACTTATTTTTTTGTACTGACTATTTCTGGACAGACAGCTTAGAGTCAATTTATGTTTCTTCTAGTTTAGTATTTACAGTGTATATGTGGGGGTTTTATCTTGGAGGGGTGGAGCAGAAGTGTGTATGTTTTTGTGTGCTGCAATTGACGAAAAAGGAGAAGTGAAGAAGAGTAATAAAGGAGTGCACGTCCTGTTCAACAGCGGAGCTTCCGTGTTTTTATTTTATAGTCTGTCTATAGGCGTCCATACGCTCACTTTCACTGACATCATCATTATGAAACCAATGTGTTTCTCTAAAAAGCTCCACCTCTTACACTATATCTGAGAGGAAACAGGAAACAGGAAGTCAGTGTTCGGCTGTGACTGAAAGGAGGCAGACAGACGGTGGGACTTAAACTGAGGGAGGACAGTTACAGCAGGGAGCACTGAAGTCCTGAAGCAGTGAAATAATTTAACTTCAACCTGCTGCTGACTGAAAAAACACCAAAGTTAAAGTAAGTGAAGAAACTTTGTACAGCAGGGAGGGAACCACAACTGACTTCCTGTTTTAACGTCCAGCATGTGGTTTTCAGCTTCACTCAGAGACTAAATGACTCATCATTAACACGTCATATATTGTTAATATATCATCAATATATCATTAATACATTGTTAAATGTGTAATCTGACTGGAATCAGACAGTTTTGTGTTTGAATCATTTGTCTCAACTCTGTGACATCATCATTAAGTCGGTTTCCTCTCTCTCTGGAGGTTCCTATCGTCCAAGTTTAAAGCTGAGAGACAGCAGCTCTGCTCGGACCGCTCACACAGCGACACACGGTGAGTCCTGCAGCTTCATGAATCAGCTGTTTATACACCTGCATGTATATATACTGTGTGTGAGTTCATGTGGTACTGCAGCAGCTGTGTGTTTGTTCTCTCTGTGCTTTAAATGAGAAGTCCTGTTATACTTCACCAGTAACTAGAACATTAGTTTAAGCTTATTTTGTTCAGCCTTTCCTGTTTTACTGCATATACAACCCCTGGCAAAAAGTATGGAATCACCAGTCTTGAAAGAGCACTCATTCAGACATTTTATTCTGTAGAACAAACTCAGATCAAAAACATGATACAATAATAAGGTCATTCCAAAGTGCAACTTGTTGGCTTTCAGAAACACTCAAAGAAATGAAGAAAAAACATTGTGGAAGTCAGTAAATGTTACTTTTATTGACCAAGCACAGGGAAAAAAATATGGAATCACTCAATTCTGAGGAAAAAAATATGGAATCATGAAAAACAGACCAAAAAAATAACATTCAAAATACATCACTAGTATTTAGTTGCACCACCTTTGGCTTTTATAACGGCTTGCAGTCTCTGAGGCATGGACTTGATGAGTGACAAACAGTATTCTTCATCAATTTGGTGCCAACTCTCTTTGATCGCAGTTGCCAGATCAGCTTTGCAGGTCGGAGCCTTCATGTGGACCATTTTTTTCAATTTCCACCACAGGTTTTCAATTGGGTTGAGATCTGGACTATTTGCAGGCCATGACATCGACTGAATGTGTCTTTCTCCAAGGAATGCCTTCACTGTTTTTGCCCTATGGCACGATGCATTGTCATCTTGGAAAATGATTTCATCATCCCCAAATATCTGTTCAATTGAAGGGATGAGAAAACTGTCCAAAATGTCAATGTAAACTTGTGCATTGATTGAAGACTTAACCACAGTGATCTCCCCAGTGCCTTTGCCTGACATGCAGCCCCATATCATCAAGGACTGTGGAAATTTGGTTGTTTTCTTCAGGCAGTCCTCTTCATAAATCTCATTGGAACGGCACCAAACAAAAGTTCCAGCATCATCACCGTGTCCAATGCAGATTCTTGACTCATCACTGAAGATTACTTTCATCCAGTCATCCACAGTCCATGATTGCCTCTCCTTAGCCCATTGCAGTCTTGTTCTTTTCTGTTTAGGTGTCAATAATGGTTTTCTTTTTGCTTTCCTGTAAGAAAATCCCATTTCTTTCAGGCGATTTCTTACGGTTCGGTCACACACATTGGCTCCAGCTTCCTCCCATTTATGCTTCATCTGTTTAGTTGTACTTTTTCGGTTTTCAAGACAAATGGCCTTCAGTTCTTTGTCTTGACGCTTTGATGTCTTTCTTGGCCTACCAGTACGCTTGGCTTTAACAACCATTCCATGCTGTTTGTATTTGGTCCATATCTTGGATACAGCTGACTGTGAACAGCCCACATCTTTAGCAACCATGCGTGAAGAGTTACCTTCTTCGAGAAGTTTCACAATCCTCTCTTTGGTTTCAAGAGACATTTCTCTTATTGGAGCCATGGTTCTTGCCACTCCACTTGGTCCAGCAGCCCTCCAAGGTGTGATGACTGCACTGTTTTTAACTGCAGACTAACGAGCAGATCCAATCTGAGGCAGGTGTCCATTTAGGGAAAGAAAATTGACTGGGTGTGTCCTTATTTTCTACCTCCAATTTGAGTGATTCCATATTTTTTTCCTCAGAATTGAGTGATTCCATATTTTTTTCCCTGTGCTTGGTCAATAAAAGTAACATTTACTGACTTCCACAATGTTTTTTCTTCATTTCTTTGAGTGTTTCTGAAAGCCAACAAGTTGCACTTTGGAATGACCTTATTATTGTATCATGTTTTTGATCTGAGTTTGTTCTACAGAATAAAATGTCTGAATGAGTGCTCTTTCAAGACTGGTGATTCCATACTTTTTGCCAGGGGTTGTATGAACTTTTTACTGAATGCAAACAACAATACATACATTATATAAGTATATATGAGTTTGAGTCTAAGTGAGTTACTGTGTGTGTGTGTGTGTGTGTGTGTGTGTTATTTGGCTCAAATAGTTTCACACAATCAATGATCTCAGACAAAATATGTCTGTTCTGTGCAGCTATGCTTGTCCTGATAAATGTTTTACTTCTCTAACTCCTGTTACAGTCCATGTGGTATCTGTCTCTGGAGTTTTAAAAAGTAAACACAGGAAGCAGAATACTGCATTTGCAAAACTACATTACTACATTAGCCAAGCCTTCCTGACATACCTGTTCAAAGAGAAGCTCCTCTGGCACACCTTACCTTTCTCCTGTTTCTGCTGTTAAATTCAGACCAGGTTTGTCAGGTCAGAAGGTTTTCCTCTAAAGTTCTCCTTCCCAATGGGTTTAGCCAGAGAGATTGTACAGATGCTGCACTGCTGGTGCGACTTTTCTAGTTCTCTAGGAAAGAGGGGTTCCAAACACATTCACCTGTAGAATAAGCAGTAAGCTGTAATTATTTACTTTAAACGATTATTTTGGGGGGTAAAATAAAAAATCATCAGTGAAGTTAGTAGAGGAGGGAGGGGAGCCTTGACTGACGGTACTTTCTGTCTGCTGTGTTTTCAGCTTCACTCAGAGACTAAATGGCTTCCAGATCAGAGGAGGATCTCTGCTGTCCGGTCTGTCGTGAGGTCTTTAGAAATCCTGTTGTTCTGTCATGTAGCCACAGCTTCTGTAAAGACTGTCTGAAGAGCTGGTGGAGAGAGAAACCAGCACATGAGTGTCCAGTTTGTAAGAGAAGATCTTCAAGGAATGAACCACCTATTTGTCTGGCGTTAAAAAACCTGTGTGAGTCCTTCTTACAGGACAGAGATCAGAGAGCTTCAGAGACTCTCTGCAGTCTGCACTCTGAGAAACTCAAACTCTTCTGTCTGGACCATCAGCAGCCAGTGTGTCTCGTCTGCAGAGATTCAGAAAAACACACCAACCACAGATTCAGACCCATCGATGAAGCTGCACAACAACACAAGAAGGAACTTGAGGAAACTCTGAAGCCCTTAAAGGAGAAGTTAAAGGTTTGTGAAGAAGTTAAAGTGAAGTTTGATCAAACAGCAAAACACATTAAGGTCCAGGCCCAACACACAGAGAGGCAGATTAAGGAGCAGTTTAAGAAGCTTCACCAGTTTCTAGAAGAGGAAGAGGAGGCCAGGATGGCTGCTCTGAGGGAGGAAGAGGAGCAGAAGAGTCAGATGATGAAGGAGAAGATGGAGGCTCTGAGCAGAGAGATAGCAGCTCTTTCACACACAGTCAGAGCCACAGAGGAGGAGCTGAGAGCTGAAGACGTCTCATTCCTGAACAACTACAAGGCTGCAGTGGAAAGAGTCCAGCGCTGCCCCCTGCTGGATGATCCACAGCTGCCCTCAGGAGCTCTGATAGACCAGGCCAAACACCTGGGCAACCTGGCCTTCAACATCTGGAACAACATGAAGGAGATGGTCTCCTACACTCCTGTCATTCTGGATCCAAACACTGCTCATCTAGAACTCATCCTGTCTGAAGATCTGACCAGTGTGAGATGTGGAGGAGAGACACAGCAGCTTCCTGATAATCCAGAGAGGTTTGATTTATTTAAGTCTGTCCTGGGTTCTGAGGGCTTTAACTCAGGGACTCACAGCTGGGATGTCGAGGTTGGAGACAGTAAATACTGGTCAATGGGTGTGTTATCAGAGTCTGTTCAGAGGAAGAGAAGCATACAGTCTGGATTATGGAGAATAGAGTTCTATCCTAATAAATACTCAGCATATTCACCACCAGCTCCCCTCACTGATCTCCGAGTGAAGAAGAAGCTCCAGAGGATCAGAGTGAATCTGGACTGGAACAGAGGAAATCTGTCGTTCTCTGATCCTGATACTAACACACACATACACACCTTCACACACACTTTCACTGACACACTGTTTCCATTCATTCTCACTGGGAATAAACTCCCACTGAAGATTTCTCCACTGAAGGTCTCTGTGACAGTGAATCGATGATGATGATGAAAACCAAGACTTAAAGTCTGTTTAAAGTAAGAATTAATATGTGTTCTGAGTTTGACATACCACAGAAAAGTGTGTTCTTAACCACCCTGCCAAATTTGAATGATTAAAAAAATCGCCAAATATATGAAATTAGGCTTCAAAGTTGTATACAAATCAGCCTCTTTCTCTGCTCCCAAACGCTGTGGTGATTAGCGTCAGGTCCGTCTCCCTCAGTAACCATCTCAGCAGACAGCAGCTTTTTGTCCATGTGGAACCATCGTAGCTCAACTCTGCTCCACATATTTCACACCTGACAACATTATCCTTTACTTTCTGGAAGCTTTTAACCACAGACTGTATAAAAGAAATGGACGTAACATCCGTGACGTCACCCATTGGTTTGTGGACTGCTGCTCGGAAGCCAATAGTTTCGAATCTGGGCAGCGGCCATCTTGAAAATTTCAGGTGCATGCTGGGAAAAATAAAAACACAGATTCTACTTATATGGGCATGAGGCGTAGCTATGGGCGGAGCGGGGAGGTTGCTATGGTTACGAGGGGCTGGATCTCGATGATGTTGGTCAATCAACCTGTCAATCAGGACGTAGCCACGCCCTAATGCATACCCTGCTTTATCATCACATATGAAATCAGAGAGGCCAAAATGTCCCAAATGAACATCATACTGCATTGAAGAAGGCTTTAAACTAGCGATTGAGACCATAAACACATTTTGAAAACGTTTACTGAGGTTAGAAATCAAGTGAGAAGTTGGTGAATTCTCCATTGACTTGTATAGAGACGGTCGCCCCCTGGTGGCCTTTTGATAGAATGCAACTCTAAGTTACTTCCTGGTTGGTTTGTCTCCATCATGTTCTCTCCAGTCAGCTAGCTAGCAGGATAACTTACTACCGAGTCAAAGTAGCCGAGGGCAGCAGTAAAACTTCACTGTGTTTCAGGTTCTACTTCTACACAAGGTGGAAGTAGTTTACAGAAGCTCCTCCTAGTGGCTGAAAGTGAACATTGCTCTCCAGTAGCTGTTAAAGTCCGTGTAAGTAAGAATAAATATGTTCTGAGTTTGACACACCACCTGCCAAATTTGAATGATAAAAAAAAAATTATAAAATAAAATGAAGTCACGGCAGTTTAACGCAGCGTTGCTATGACGACCCCGCCCACGTTGAGTAGGTACTTCTTTGTAATGGAAAAGGTCGTTCCTGGAACCGAGCCGAGTCGAGTCGAGTCGAGTCGTGGCGAGTCGTGCTGGAACTGTGTAGTGGAAAAGTACTAATAGTCTAAAAGTGTCTATATGTATGATATCACATTTATTATATTATATCCATAATCTTTACACTGATGCACTTATTTTAAAATGCTGTGTTTTACTTGATTTGACATATATATGATATTTATTCTATGTTTTTGATACTTTTACTATTTTAAATTATTACTATTTTTTATTTTCCATCTTATATTACATCATTGTTTTAAGCCCTTTTAACCCTTAAACAGACCTTACTAGTTATGTCATTTGCACCTCAAGTAAGGAAGGAATGAAGGAAAGAAGGAAGGAAGGAAAGGACGGAAGAAGGAAGGAAAGGAGGAAGGAAGGGAAGCAAGGGAGGAAGAAGGAAGGAAAGGAAGGAGGAAGGAAGGAAGGAAGGTAGGAAGGAAAGGAGGGAATAAGGAAGGAAAGGAGGGAGGAAGGGAAGCAAGGGAGGAAGAAGGAAGGGAAGGAGGGAGGAAGGAAGGAAGGAAGGAAGGAAAGGAAGGAAAGGAGGGAGGAAGGGAAGGAAGGAAGGAAGGACAGATG
The DNA here is from genome assembly GCF_027409825.1 of Scomber japonicus. NCBI lineage: Eukaryota > Metazoa > Chordata > Actinopteri > Scombriformes > Scombridae > Scomber > Scomber japonicus. Next base: position 38,242,961 of record NC_070580.1, read on the forward strand.
AAGGAAGGAAGGAAGGAAGGACAGATGAAGGAAGGAAGAAAGGACAGAAGGAGGGAACATTTACCCTAACAGCTGAACTTAGATCTGAGGAAGGAAGGAAGGACGGACAAAGGAAGGAAGGAAGGAAGGAAGGAAGGAAGGAAGGAAGGACGGACGGACAGAGGAAGGACCCGGGAGGACAACAGGAAGGTTAAAGAGAGAATTTTAATTTACTTTGTTTTAATGCACTTTAACTTGCATTTCTTGTATGAAAGATGCTATACTAATAAAACTGTTATTGTTATTATTATATTTCTTTTGTGTAATTATTATAAGTTTGATTGATTGATTGCTGACAGCATTTATTAATACACTCACTAAGTGAACTCTTTGTTGTTCGGCTGTTTTATTCCCTTAAATAACTTTAAAATTAAAAGGACTTCTCATTTTTCATCAGTGCATGTTTGTCGTTGGTCATAAACATACTGAACGTTACTTCCCTCCTTCTTTCCTTCCCTCCTTCCTCCGTCCTTTCCTTCCTTCCTTTCTCCCTCCCTCCTTCTTCTTTCCTCCATCCTTCCTTCCTTCTTTCCTTTGTCTCTCCTTTCCTCCCTTCCTTCCTTCCGTCTGTACTTCCTCCATCCCCCTTTCTTCCCTCCTTCTTTCTTTCCCTCCTTCCTCCGTCCTTTCCTTCTTTCCTTCCTTTCTCCCTCCCTCCTTCTTTCCTCCATCCTTCCTCCCTTCCTTCCTCCCTCCTTTCCTTCCATCTTCCTCCCTTCATTTCATTTCCTCTCTCTTCTTTCCTTCCCTCCTACCTTCTTTCCATCAACCTTCCTTTCCTTCCTTCTTTCTTCTTTCCTTTCCTCCCTTCCTTCCTTCCCACCTTCTTCCTTCTTTCCTTTCCTCCCTTCCTTCCTTCCCACCTTCCTCCCTCCCTTCTTTCCTTCCTTTTTCTTTCCTCCCTCCCTTCCTTCCTTTCTTGACTCTAATTATTATAAGTTTGATTGATTGCTGACAGCATTTAGCACACTAACTGAAATATTTGTTTTATTCCCGTAAGTAACTTTAAAAGGACTTTTCATTTTTCATCAGTGCTTCTTTGTCGTTGGTCATAAACATACTGAACGTTCTTTACTTGCACGTTAAATTCTTGTGGAAGCGTTTATATTTCACTGGACCCACTTACTGTCACGTCTACTCTCCAGTGTGTCTGAATGACATTTCCTCAGTGACCTTGTTAGCGAGACAGCGTAGGATGAAGCTCCCTCCTCCTCCTCCTCCTCCTCCTCCTCCTCCTCTCAGTCAGACAGTCCTTCAGGTCAGACGGCTGTAATTGGCCCATTGATTGGTGACATGTCTGATGCAAACCGCTGCGTTGCGGACAAACAAGTGAAGTGACAGGCGGTCGAGATGATGCATACCTGTGTCAACCTTTAGGGTAGAAACAGCGTCGACGGACACAAGAGCAAATAGACGTCGTGAGAGGAAGAAACAGAGAGGAAGACAAGTGATGAAAATGACAGTGACAAATGAAAGACGAGAGACCTCGGGAAGAATATTTGCTCCTTTTGGTGAGAACGTATTTGGAATATCAATGAAGACAATACAGAAAACACTTCATTTAACCCTCCTGTTGTCCTCAGGTCAAGGAAGGAAGGAAGGAAGGAAGGAAGGAAGGAAGGAAGGGAGTAAGGGAGTAAGGAGGGAGGGAAGAAAAGAGGAAGGAAGGAAAGAAGGTTAAAAGGAAGGAAGGAAAGCAGTAAGGAGGGAGGAAAAGAGGAAGGGTGGAAGGAAAGGAGGAAGGAAGGAAGGAAGGAGGGAGGGATGAAGGAAAAGAGGAAGGGAGGAAAGAAAGAAGGAAGGAAAGAAGTAAGGAGGGATTGAGGAAAAACAGGAAGGAAGGAAGGAGAGAAGGAAGGAAAGAGGGAAGGAGGGGAAGAACGAAGGAAAAATTAAAGAAAGAGGAAGGAAGGAAGGAAGGAACAGTCAAAAAAGACGGGGTCAATTTGACCCGGGAGGACGACAGGAAGGTTAACTGATCATCTTTACTTATTTTACCTCCCATTATTTAAATATGATGACAATTCTTACTGTTAAAGGTTTTTTTTTATAAAGCACATTGAGTTGCCCCTCAGTATCATAATGTAAGATGATATCCTCTATACTCTACTACTGATTGTATGTATGCAATTACAGAGATAAGATTCTTTTTTTAAATCCAAGGTTAGGTTAATTCAGAGTATTGCAGCATCAACCTAAAGTGAAATATTCAGTGGTGGAAGAAGTACTCAAAGTACCGCAATGTAAAAAAAAAAAAAAAAAACTCTATTACAAGTAAAAGTCCTGCATTCAAAATCAACTATAACTTTACTTCATTGAGGTAAAAAGAAAATCAGGCTGTAACTATATTAAATACATTCATATATATTACATTCATCATATATATTCATGTACATTACTAATAACGATGAATCAGCACAGAATAACTTTATCATTTATTTGATCTTCAGGACAAATCTGAGATCATTAAAACACAAAGTTCTGCTGCATAAATCTGGATTCATTAATTGTGTTTTTGTGAGACATTGGATTTTACATCTTTGGGGGTTTTATGTATTTAAAAGAAAACAACACACAGATGTTTAGACAGTAATTTAGAAGTTTGTTTTATTTCATTTGAAAATCAACTAAAGCTGTTAAATTGATGTAGTGGAGCTGAAAATACAACATGTCTCAAAATACTCAGATAAAGTACAGATGCTTCAAAAACTGTACTGAAGTAAAGTGCTTGAGTAAATAGTTTCTACTTTCTACTGCTGGAAATATGTCTGCCGTGCCTGAAGGAATATGTCTGCAGCTGAATAAAAACAGCACTGACTTCCTCTGATGAGCATCAACACAAACAGGAATAAATCATCTCTGCAATCTGTTCCTGAAGCACCACAATCAGACGTGGCTTCACACTCAGAGGACGAGATTCAGCAGCTTCAACGCAGACAAAAGATCCAGTGATGAGATTTCATACAAAAACATTTCCTGCTGCATCACAACAGGTTCGAGGACATGTTGTGTCTCTGAGATGCTGCAGACTGCTGATGATGAGGTACCAACATGTTTTATTAATCACCATTTATCACCTGGTATGTAAAGTAAGTCATTAAAATAACACAGTAACGCACAGGTTTATTCAAGGACTCCACAGAATAATTAATTCAGATTACAATCATAACACGAGACAATTGTGTTCGTCACATCAGAGACAATAAAATGGAGCTAGTCAGTCACACACTGATAAACTGGTGTCTGTTCCTTTCTGCTCCACAGGTCATAAAACATGGTGTAAAACTACTCAGAGTGGGTCATCATGCTGCAGAGATGTTAGAGAAGCTTTCAGCTAGATATCAATGAGCTGCTCCAGATGTTGACGTACTAGTTTGGTGATTAGCGTCAGGTCCGTCTCCCTCAGTAATCGTCACAGCAGACAGCAGCTTTTTGTCCATGTGAAGCCACCGTAGCTCAACTCTGCTCCACATATTTCACTCCTGACAACATTATCCTTTACTTTCTGGAAGCTTTTAAACCACGCTGGACTTTAGTGTGTCTTCGTCTGCATCATGTTCCCTCCAGTCAGCTAGCTAGCAGGCTAACTTACTACCAGTCAGCTAGCTAGCAGGCAAACTTACTACCAGTCAGCTAGCTCGCAGGATAACTTACTACCAGTCAGCTAGCTAGCAGGATAACTTACTATCAGTCAGCTAGCTAGCAGGCTAACTTACTACCAGTCAGCTAGCTAGCAGGCTAACTTACTACCGAGTCAACTAGCTGGCAGGCTAACTTACTACCAGTCAGCTAGCTGGCAGGCTAACTTACTACCAGTCAGCTAGCTCGCAGGCTAACTTACTACCGAGTCAACTAGCTAGCAGGATAACTTACTACCAGTCAGCTAGCTAGCAGGCAAACTTACTACCGAGTCAAAGTAGCCGAGGGCAGCAGGAAACATTCACTCTGTGTTTCAGGTTCTACTTCAACACAAGAAGCTTAGAGCTCCTCCTAGTGGCTGAAAGTAGCTGTTAATGAACCTGAATACTAGACTACACAGCTCAATGAGTCAATAAAGTCTTCAAATTAAAAAACACACCAAAAAAATGACCAGTGTTGGTCCATGACACATCCTTTAAGGTTTAAGAATATATTAAATATGTCCACAAGAATGTCAGCTACAAAACAAACTTTTTCCCACATCTTGAGTTTGGAAACTGTGAGAGAAAAGATATCACGAGTAACTGATGAAACACTTCTACATTTCAGTGTGAAGGGTGTGAGTCATTCAGGTGACCGCGTCGATGTGTCGTGACACAGAAACAGCGGAGCGCTTTGATCAGACCTGCTGAGGGTGGGACACCGACGCTGCCAGGAAAGACTGTGGAGAGCATCTGTGAGTCAGCACAAACATCTGAACCGAGGTCATGTCACAAAGTCAGAAAGTCTGACAGGAGGAGGAGGAGGAGGAGGAGGAGGCAGGAAGAGCAGCTGAGATAACGTCATTAAGTTTAATCAATTTACAGACTTTAGACTTTTGAGGAGAAAATAGACAAAAAACATGGAATAAAAGTTCTGGCTCTCACTACACTTTTAATAATGTGACGCTGCTCTGCTCTACAAGTCTGAATTCATTTAACTCACACTCAATACTAATAATACCTTTACAGCAGGGGTGTCAAACATGCGGCCCGTGGGCCAGATCCGGCCCGCCGAGGGGTCCAATCCGGCCCACTTTCATTCCTGTGTTCTTTTCCATCCTACCTTCCTTTATCCTTTATTTGTTCCTTCCTTCCTTTCTTTCTTCCATCTGTCATTCCTCCCTTTATTCCTTCTGTCCTTCCTCCCTTTCTTCCTTCTGTACTTCCTTCCATCTGTCCTTCCTACCTTTCTTCCTTCTGTACTTCCTTCCATCTGTCCTTCCTACCTTTCTTCCTTTTGTCCTTCCTTCAATCTGTCCTTCCTACCTTTCTTCCTTCTGTACTTCCTTCCATCTGTCCTTCCTACTTTTCTTCCTTCTGTCCTTCCTCCCTTTCTTCCTTCTGTACTTCCTTCCATCTGTCCTTCCTACCTTTCTTCCCTCCTTCCTTTTGCCTGTCTTTCCTTCCTTCCCTTCTTATTTCCTTCCTTCCTTCCTTCCTTCCTTCCCTCCTTCCCTCCATCTTTTTAATGATCCGTCCCACATTAGATAAAATTGGTCTGTATGTGGCCCTTGAATGAAAATGAGTTTGACACCTCTGCTTTACAGTGTTCTTCTGGTGTCTGTCTACTCTTAAACTGTTTGTGGTCTCACTTATAATCTTTAAACCATCTTTAAACCTCAGCAGAATGACGAACATTAGATTAGAGAACAAAAAACACATTAAACATTTTCTAACTGCGTTCACTGTCATCAGTAAATTACACCATTCTCTATGTGAAGAGTTACAGTAAAGACAACCTTACATGATTACTGGGGCTTTAAGGTATCAACCAAAGTAAATCGATACCAAGTAGTATGGAAACGTCTCCAGTCAGACGATACCTGGCTTGGATTGGTACTGGTATCCTAATTTGTTAAACAATGCCCAACCCTAAGGACTACAGCCAATGGCAAATAGCCACAACATTAAAGTTATTGTTATAGTTCTCATTTTTCATGTGGATGGCCTTTTCCAGTATGTCTTATTTACTGTTTTTTAGGGTAAGACAACAGAACATGTTATGAAACCAACATGTAGAAATATGGAAAATACCCTCGTGTTTGTGAAGAGCATCAAATGCTGCAAAGTGACATCTGTGCGTATGCAGCTGAGCAGCTAATTACGAACTGAATATGAAATAGGATACCAGTACCAATCAGAGTACTTCATTCAATGCCCAACCCTAAGGACTACAGCCAATGGCAAATAGCCACAAAATAAAAGTTATTATTATAGTTCTCATTTTTCATGTGGATGGCCTTTTCCAGACCTATAACCACATCCAGATCAACCTCTCTCTGCATATTACTGGTGTAAAGGACACACCTCATCTTTAAATGAGAAAGAGTCCAGTCTGGTGTCTTATTTACTGTTTTTTAGGGTAAGAAAACAGAACATGTTATGAAAACTATACATCTACACTCAAAAAAAGATATGTTGGATTTACTTAAAAATGTTGTTTCAAGTGGTTCCACATAACTTTGTTAGGAAACCATTTTTTTTTTTTACAATTGACTCAATAGATTGACTTAATTGACTTCAATTTATGTGATATAGTTAAGTTCAGCGAATAACCTAGATATCTCGGGTCGGGGCCGGGTAATTTCAGTCGGCCCGATCCGAGTTAACCTCTAGTCTGTGGCTCTTGTTGTGTATCATGATGCGATCAGGCTCAGTGTGACCGTCCGTTCTGCCTGTGAAAGACACATTAAAAGAAAGAAAGACACTCGCTTTATGCAGGATTTAATTTACTGTATGGAAATAAGTGGGTTAGGGTTAGGGTTAGGTAATAGGTGGGTTAGGGTTAGGTAATAGGTGGGTTAGGGTTAGGGTTAGGTAATAGGTGGGTTAGGGTTAGGGTTAGGTAATAGGTGGGTTAGGGTTAGGGTTAGGTAATAGGTGGGTTAGGGTTAGGGTTAGGTAATAGGTGGGTTAGGGTTAGGTAATAGGTGGGTTAGGGTTAGGGTTAGGTAATAAGTGGGTTAGGGTTAGGTAATAGGTGGGTTAGGGTTAGGGTTAGGTAATAGGTGGATGGTGGAACAGTATTTAATTAAAATAATGTAAAACTACAACTTAATAATAATTCTTTTCTCTTCTTTATTTCTTTTGAGTTTCAGTTTTTTTTTTGCAGATATTTTGCTGTTAGGTGTTTTATCTTCTAATCTTTAGAAATATAACGATTCCTTTTGATTCAATTCAGACTCTTTGATTGAATGAAAAGAAAAAAGAGGCCGAACTATGTGCCGAACCTTTCACAGGTGACCTCGGTCCGCTGAAATGAAACATAACAGGAAGTCATGATGAAGGATTGTAATGAAGGTCTCTGTCAGTAAAAAGTTAAAACGCATTCATTTGAAATCGTCTCGCAGCCTTCAGCCGGCGTGAGGATAACAAAGTGAAAGTGTGATTTACAAACCAACATGTGCTCTGGGTGACGGTGTAGACCAGGGGTGTCAAACATGCGGCCCGTGGACCAGATACGGCCCGCTGAGGGGAGCAATCCGGCCCACTTTCCTTCCTTGTGTCCTTTTCCTTCCTACCTTCCTTTATCCTTTCTTTGTTCCTCCCTTCCTTTCTTCCTCCCTTTCTTCCATCTGTCCTTCCTACCTTTCTTCCTTCTGTCCTTCCTCCCTTTATTCCTTCTGTCCTTCCTTCCATCTGTCCTTCCTACCTTCCTTCAATCTGTCCTTCCTACCTTTCTTCCTTCTGTCCTTCCTTCCATCTGTCCTTCCTACCTTTCTTCCTTCTTAACTTCCTTCCATCTGTCCTTCCTCCCTTTCTTCCTTCTGTCCTTCCTCCCTTTATTCCTTCTGTCCTTCCTACCTTTCTTCCTTCTGTACTTCTTTCCATCTGTCCTTCCTCCCTTTATTCCTTCTGTCCTTCCTCCCTTTATTCCTTCTGTCCTTCCTTCCATCTGTCCTTCCTATCTTTCTTCCTTCTGTCCTTCCTTCCATCTGTCCTTCCTACCTTTCTTCCTTCTGTACTTCCTTCCATCTGTCCTTCCTCCCTTTCTTCCTTCTGTCCTTCCTCCCTTTCTTCCTTCCTTCCAACCTTCCTTTTTTCCTTTCTTCGTTCCTTCCTTCCTTCTGTTCTTCCTTCCTCCCTTCCTTCCTTTCCCCCTCCCTTCCGTCTGTCTGTCCATCCTTCACTGTCTGTCTTTCCTACCTTTCTTCCTTCCGTCCTTCCTCCCTTTCTTCCTTCCGTCCTTCCTCCCTTTCTTCCATCCGTCCTCCCTTTCTTCCTTCCTTTTTTCCTTTCTTCCTTCCGTCCTTCCTCCCTTTCTTTATTCCATCTGTCCTTCTTACCTTCCTTTT